>NC_140172.1:151888533-152063533 GCF_963971535.1 Notolepis coatsorum | reverse complement strand
GGAACCATTTGTAGCAGATGCACAAGTTTGGCCTCTTTTGAAAGGAAACACTGAATAAAAAAAAAATTCTGAAGTCTTACTTAGAACGTAAGTCCAAAGTCGATAACAATATCACAAAAAAATTGCGAAACTGACGGTCGTTGGCCGTTTGATCTTATAACCCGAGATTGGAAGCATGTAATAGGTCAAGCGGTGTGTCAGTCAAACGGCGGCCAATTTAGCTTTCAACCGATATGTTGGTTGAGAGACAATAACACAGCGTGACGCCGACAGACGGCTGTAATGTGTTGCAACACTAGAGGGCGGGCCGTCAGAACTCTAAGAGGTTAATGTCAGTGTACACTACACTAGGCAACGGAAATGTGTCTTTCTGTATATGCCTCCTAAGTACACACACACACACACACACACACACACAGTCTTCAGAGAGGTCAGAGTGCAGGGTTGCCTGCAGTGAAGCACCCCTGGAGCAGTGTGGAGTTCCAGTGCCTTGCTCAAAGGCACTTGGGAAGATGATGGGCACCGTAGATGTAACACCAGCCACGCGTGGGTCACCACGGCTGGAATACACAGACCTTTGGGTTACTGCTCTGCCTCTTTACCTGGAGGCCGTCCTGTGAGAGATCCTCATCTTTACACTGTGGAGAGGAGTCCGCAGGAATCTATTGATCTCCAGAATCTACTGATCATCTCGTGCAACTATGGATCCTGTGCCTCGCGCGTGTGTTTACCGTTTATAGCCCAGTTTCCTCCACACACATAGTACACGGGGAGGAGGAGTGCTTGGCGTGTGGAGCGGTTACCATGGCGTTCTGCAGCTGTATTTCACACAACGACCAATACTGGCTGAGCGGTGTCTTGTTTACTACTGTGGGTGGTGAGGTGGGTCAGACCCAGGAGGTTCATTTAACCCTCCTCGTCTTCCAGCTTGACAGCTGTGTACATCCGACATCAAGTCCTGGGTCGGCAGCTCCACAGATAACCTGGTAATTTCCCCCGCATTTCACTGTATACCTGTATGCTGTGACAAATAAAACTCTTGTATATCTTGTAGAAAGGCCCTGTGTAAGTACGGCTTTACAGACCCATTCCATAGCCGTTTTATACTTTTTTTTTGGTCTTTTTCCCCCTCCATTTTCCTCCGATTTTCTCCCATCCCAATGTTAGTTGTATGCCAATTCCCAGTCCCTTCCTGGTCGCTGCGCTTTACCCCCCACAGTCAGATCATCTGGGAGAGTGGAGGCTACCACGTGCTTCCTCCGACACACGTCCAGCCAATCACCGCTTCTTTTCACCTGGCAGCGCGGACTCTCATTGAGAGGGCGTAGCGTGTGGGAGGACCACACTATCCCCCTCACGTCCAATCCGCGCTTAGCAGGCGCCCCGACCGAACTGTAGGAGTCGCTGTTTACAACGACCCGGACCCACCCCGCCAGCTTCTCCCACCCTCTGATACAGCCAATTGTATCAGTGCAGACGGCCAGCCAAGCTGGTGACAACCCCGGAGCTGTGAGCTGGATTCGAACAGGCGAACCAAGCTCACAGCTCCGGGGCTGGTGACGAACGCAATCTCCGCTCGACCACCTAACCGCCTGCCGTTTTATACTTCTAACGAAGAACCTCATATCACCAAAGCTACGGACCTTAACTATGAATAAACAAAACACTCTATTATCCAAAGATGGTGAGTTAAGAGTGTTTTGTTTATTCAAAGTCTGTAGCTTTGGTGATATATCACATTCATATATAGATGTGGAATGACTTTACGATTGCAAATACAAGGGCTTTCCAAAAACATGTCAAAGTGGAGTTATACGAGGTTCTTCATCAGAAGATTTAAAATCTCAAAGTAGAAAACAGCTATGTTTGCAAACTATTATCTAAAGATGGTAAGTTAAGAGTTTGAAAACATTGCTCCTCTTGAGTTACTGTATGGTTCCCCGTGTGAGGATTTAATGGTCTGCTATCCAACGCGGACCGCTTCAGAACTCAGTGACCTCCTACCCAGATGCACCCTGTCCGAGACTCCGTGATTAACATTCTACCATATGTGTCCACATGTGTGGTCAACACTGCACTCAAACAGCAGGCGGTGGGAAGCTATTTTAGTAAGGAGCTATCTGTAAAGAACCCATTGTCAGGGTCTATTCAGAGTGCAGAAGTATCTCTTAATCTGATATATGGCCGTTGGAAACCACTTGAAGAACGAGAAACCAACGTAAAAAACAGAAAGATACAGAACCCACACAGTGAACAGCTGAGGCAGTTGTTGACCCCTACATTGATACATGATGATTGATATGACATTGATACATTGATGGGGCGACAGTGGCTCAGGAGGTAGAGCAGTCATTCCCGGTTCGATTCCCGCTTTTCCCGGGCAGCGTGTCGAAGTGTCCTCCTTGAGCAAGACACTTAACCCCTAACTGCTCCCGATGAGCAGGTTGGCACCTTGCCTGGTCGCTCGCCTCCACCGTCGGTGTGTGGTTGTGTGAGCGAATGGGTAAAATGTGAGGAACAAATTGTAAAGCGCATTGGATAAAAGCTGCTATATAAATGCAGCCATTTACCATTTACACACATAATGACCTCCATTCGATTAGATTTAGATTAGATTCAGATTCTTTGTCATTATACAGCAGCACAAGTACAGTACAATGAAAATAAGTTGTCTGTCGAATTGTATTGTACTGCCTTTTATAATTTTGACCGCCAATTGTAATGTTTGTTTGTAAATCAAGAAACTGAAAATAAAAATTTAAGTAAAAAAAAAAAAAAGTTGGCAGGATTATATCCAGATCAATTTCAATTCAGACAGATATGGATATGTGTATATATATATATGCTGTGAAATATATAATACAAATATATAATTTATATATAAATTGAGTATAGGCACGTTTTGTCAGGGACCATTGTGCTAAACTAAACCCAGCCCAGCACATTATTGTCTGTCTAATCATCTTTCTTCCAACATGGCTGCCTTACAATTGGTAACCACTTTTGAAAGAAAATGTCTGTGTAGTGGTAGAGTAGGTAAAACACAATACTATTCATGATACTATTCATCCATTATGACTCGTTTACATAAAACTATACAATTTCTGTTGACATATTTCTCAATATCTCAAGCCATAGTAACCATTACTTTGTACATAGCAATTGCTGTTTCTCATTCCGACATGAGAAAAACGATTCTAAAGATTCTGTGAAAGACTATTGTGAAACTGTCCCACCTTTCCTGCCTGTGGCCCAGACACCCAGTGGCATCAAGGTGGAATGCAGCGGAGGTCAGGGTTTGTGTGAACAACCAAAAACCTCTCCACGACCCAGGGCAGGACACTAACTACTGTCCCATCGGCCTCCTAAATTCATCTGACACTTTCATTAGGCTACCAGCCACGTTGAAGTGTAGAATAGAAAGCAGTCCGATTGTGTAGCGGCCAAAGTGTCAAGTAGACAAATTTACCAGCATTTGGCTTGTGGGTTAAAAGGACAGGTTAAAGGACCGATCAGTGATCCAAAACGTGATCAGTGATCCAAAACGTAAACAAATGGGTGTCCCCCGCCAGCAAAAAATAAGATGCAAGAATGGATACAATGACTAACACTAGACAACGGGTAAATATGAGTTTTTCCCAAATTGTATTCACAGAATTTTGTGGTTGCAAAAGGTTTGAATTTGAACACTAAGAACATTCCAAATTGAACGCTAAGAACATTCCAAATGGAACGCTAAGAACATTCCAAATTGAACGCTAAGAACATTCCAAATTGAACGCCAAGAACATTCCAAATTGAACGCTAAGAACGCATCTACGGATCAAACTCTGCAAAAAAACGTATGTGATTATACCCTGCATTAAAAGGGGGATCCCTGTGGATCGCTCTTGTATTTTTAGAAGAGTTGCTTTACTACAGAGTAAAATGAGCCCACAGCCAGCTCTATGCATATCATCATACATATGCTCCAGTTTCCAAATTCCACTCTTGTAGATCTTCTAAATTGAGTTGAGGGTAGAGCTAAGCATCATTATGAGTCTGACATACAGCTCTGCCACCTGCTGTGGCCCCGTCCCCTCAAACTGTTCTTCTGAGAGGCTCATTAACCACAGAGACAAAACATGACCGAGGCTCACTATGTTGTGACATGTTACAGTGAGCCTATTCAGGAGAGCCTGAGAGAGAGAGAGAGAGAGAGAGAGAGAGAGAGAGACAGAGAGAGAGAGAGAGAGAGAGAGAGAGAGAGAGAGAGAGCGAGAGCGAGAGACAGAGCGAGAGCGAGATGGAGGGAGAGGGAGAGAGAGCGAGAGAGAGCGAGAGAGAGCGAGAAACAGAGACAGAGACGGAGAGAGAGAGGGAGAGGGAGAGACATAGAAATGGATAGTGAGAGAGAGAGAGAGAGAGAGAGAGAGAGAGAGAGAGAGAGAGAGAGAGAGAGAGAGAGAGAGAGAGAGAGGGGACATGTAGAAATGGATAGTGAGAGAGACAGAGAGGGGGACATGTAGAAATGGATAGAGAGACAGAGAGGGGGACATGTAGAAATGGATAGAGAGAGAGACAGAGAGGGGGACATGTAGAAATGGATAGAGAGAGAGACAGAGAGGGGGACATGTAGAAATGGATAGAGAGAGAGACAGAGAGGGGGACATGTAGAAATGGATAGAGATGCCAGATATAAATAGAGGGAGAGAGACAGAGAGAGATATAGAGACAGAGCAATGGAAAGAGAGACAGCGATAGAGAGACAGATTTGTAAAAAGAAAGAAAAAAGTACATTATGCTATTAATCTTTCAACAAGCAATTTACAATGCAAACATCTTCAAAACACAAACAAATAATTCACATCAATGCCACAGAAAAAGAGACTCCAGAGAGAGAGAGAGAGAGAGAGAGAGAGAGAGAGAGAGAGAGAGAGACAGACACAGAGAGGGAGAGAGATACCCAAACAGCCACAGGCAAGTTCTGAGTTCAAAAATGGAATAGGATGTTGATGATGAATTGGTCATGAATGAATTTGAATGCTGAGCATGTGTTGTACAGTGTGTGTGTGTGTGTGTGTGTGTGTGTGTGTGTGTGTGTGTGTGTGTGTGTGTGTGTGTGTGTGTGTGTGTGTGTGTGTGTGTGTGTGTACACGTGGTGGTGGTGTTCAACCTGTTCCAAGCTGTGAAAGCTTTTAAAGCAATACGTTACATAAATATACCGTACACAGTGCCAGGAAACATCTTTATTATTTATCAGACTTTCACTTAGAGCGTTTCTGGAACATTTAGTTTTTCAGCTATTACTTTACATATAGCAACAAACAACAACCGAGGTATTTATATATATACACAGGTGCAGCTCAATACATTTAATATCATGGAAAAGTCAATATATGGCTGGGTGGCGTAGCGGAGATTGCGCTAGTCACCAATGCAAGGGACTCCGGTATCGAATCCCATTGCCTTCGGCTTGGACCGGCCGTCGTACTGGCTCATTGGCAGAGCCAGCGGGTGGAAGTCGATGGGTGGGGATTGGACGTTGTGGACAGCGACTCCTACAGGTCGGTTGGGGGACGCCTGCACAGCAGAGACAGGAAATGGCGGGGGTAGTGTGAGCCTCCCACACGTTACTCCTCGCCAATGAGAGTCCGCGCTGTCTGTTGAAAAGATGCGACAGGCTGCCTCCTCGTGTGCCGGAGGGAACACGACGCGTGATGCAAGGCTTCTATCCTCTCTACAACCGACTAGTGGGGGGCATAGTCGAGCAACGTTCAAGACGGGAGGGGAGAATTGGATACACGAAATTGGGATGGGAGAAAAATAGAAAAAGTGGATAAAAAAAAAAGAAAAGTCTATATATTTTGCTATATTGATGCAGTAATTTGTGCAAAAGGAGCCCCAACCAAGTAGTGAGTGAACATACATGAACATACTTTTCAGAAGGCCAACATTTCTATATTAAAAATATTATATTTTGTTGATTGGTCTTCAAACTTTCTGAGATACTGAATTTTGGACTTTCGTGAGCTGTAAGCCATAATCATCCAAATTAAAACAAATAAAAGGCTTGAAATATGTGTAATGAATCTATAATCTATGAGAGTTTTGCTTTTTGAATTGAATTACTGAAATAAAATAACTTTTCCACGATATTCAAATTTATTGAGCTGCACCTGTATATAAAATACATTTAAAAAATAAAATAAATACATTTAAAAAAGGGTGCCAAAAAAGGATCTCAATTGTTTAATAAAGGAGTTAAATTTCTTGTGGTCATATAGACGTGAATACAAATAAAGTGAATACGTGACGGCACTTCTGCTGTGTGAGACTGCTCCAATTAGTTTCCATGCTGGAGGGTGTTCGAAGTTTTAAATCCACGTCCAAATAGCTCTGGATCGAGCAGCCAGACAGTATAACTGAAAGTAAGAAAGTTGTCCAGTGGGACAGCAAAATGCCTGCACAGAATCCTTTTACATTATCTGTAGATGAATCTGAATCTATATCTGTATATTATATCCCTTACCTACTCTTACTAGTTACGCTGCTGGCCAGTATGACTACTACCATAATGTATTTATACTTGTACATATTAATATTACAAATCTATTAGGGGTGTAAAGGTACACGTATCCATACCGAACCGTTTCAGTAACTGGACCTTAGGTTGTGTACCAAACAAATGCAACGGTATGTTAACCACTAACGACCGCCCACCGGGAGCTGTTTTTTTTCACAATCTAATATAATAATTTATTTTTTTATTTTTTTAACAAGTTGATTATTAATTTCAATATAGAATATTCGTTGACAGCACGAGTACAATTAGTTACTGCACACTACATCGCCCCTGAGTGGAACATGGAAAGCCAAACTTTTATTTAAAATAAGTGCTAAATTTTAGAAGAATGAAATTAAACAGTTTCAACCCAACAATCTCAACACATCTTAACAATAAGCTTCAACAGCTTTAACGCTTCCTTTTGTCTTTCTCTCCCTCTTATATAATCCCACTCCCCCACGTTCTCTTGTGCAGTGAGCTCCAGTCCTGCCAGGATGTTACATGTGGGCTGGAATGGTGTCAGGGCCGCGCTCAATAGTGAACCTGGGATGCCATTTGGTTTTAATGTCCAAAGTGGAGGAAGCTGCCTTGCAGCATACTGATTAAAAGCTCAGTTTTCATTGTCCAAGTTTCTCTTTTTAGAGCACGCCATGTGAAATTACTTTCCTCCGACTATTAGGGGCTCAGGAGGTAGAGCGGTCCGTCTGGTAATCGGAAGGTTCCCGGTTCGATTCCCGCTCCTCCCAGGCAGCGTGTCGAAGTGTCCTTGAGCAAGACACTTAACCCCCCAATTGCTCCCGATGAGAAGGTTGGCACCTTGCATGGTCGCCTCCGCCGTGAATGTGTGAGTGAATGTGAGGAAGAAAATTGTACAGCGCTTTGGATAAAATATAAATGCAGTGCACCATTTACCATTTATTTCTCAGACAGTCGTCGGTCTCTCCCCCCTGACTGTGCATGTATCTCACTGACTCAAGTCGCAATGCTTATCGGAATGCATAGATTTGATTGGCTGAGTAGCGTCATGTGAGATGATTTGGTCTGTGATTAAAGGCTAAGAGAGATAATAGAAAAAAAATATGAATATATTATCAATAATCCATTGGTTATAAGTCCGGGTCCGGATGGGATATTAGTGCCCTATATTCTAGGTCTATGCTCATCCCTGGAAGGGCAAGTTCATCTAAGAAGTTATACATTTTACGGGTGTCTAAACCCTGAGAAGAGTATAAGTCCATATAAAAATCCTTAAATGTCTCATTGATACGTTTAGGATCATGGACTACAGTGACCTATAGTCTTAACTGAAGAAATACATCCTCTTTTCGGATCTGCCAAGCTAATAATTTACCGCTTTTATCCCCATGCTTGTAGTAATGCCGTTTAGTTCTAGCCATGGCATTTTCGATCACTTGGGGTGGTTAGCATGTCACATTCAAAAGGTCAAACATCATCTCATTATTCATATATAATTAAAAATATATATCGGCATAAAGGCATTTATACTTTATATTTTAACTCTACAGTGTGCCTTGGATTGTTTGAGAGACTTGTATTTTAAATGTTGCACTGAGACCATATTCCACCCATGCAACGAGCCCTTCGCACGATGGAACGAGCACAGTACACCTGAAGTATCCAAAGAGCACCTGTATGTCGTAGGCCTGCTGCGGATAATTACTATAATCGACTTATTGTACGGTATACGGGCATTAAGTCATTTTGGGGACCTGGGTATTATTTGCCATTCCCAATGCGTGTTCGTTTACATAGAATGTCACCAACAACTCATCCAGTCGCCTTGCTTCTAGTCCCTCTCTGTGGGAGGAGGGGCCCCGCGGCTGAGCGGAGAGCGTGCAGCAGTGGACCAGGTGAAGTGGAGAGATAACGTGTTCCTCCGGGCTAATCGTGTTTTTCCACCACGACGACGGCACAATTCACAGCCAGAAAGTTTTGGAAGGATAAATGGGGCTTGGGCTTTCGCAAACCCACAGCTCTGGGAAGGGAACAGTTTGTGTTTAAGCCGAATGAGAGAGGAGAGACCATTAATAATAAAGTGAACCGGGGCCGCTATGTCAACGGAACGACCGCATCATTCTCCTCCATTGGGCCAATGTTTTCCCCAAGTGCTGAAAAGCAGTCGGGAGACGCTCAAGTGTTTTGAGTCACGCATCGGACTCAACGAGTCGGGAGGAGATGAGACAGGACTCAGGAGTAAAAACTCACATGTGTCATCATCAGTGGCTACGTGTCCCTCCCTCATCCTTCTCTTCTCTCTCCTCTCCCCTTATGTTGCTTTTTAAAAGAATCAGCAGTAGACAGCTTCCCTTTGGCACTTGCATGCGTGAATGAGTTGAATAGGCAACAATGAATGAGCTGTTTCAGTGCGACTTGACTGAGGATCACTTTTTTTTTCTTTTTTTTATACTACGCCAAGTTATACCAGTTGCCTATTCCAGTCAGGAAGGCATAGAACGTTCTTCCAGCCTGTAGTTAGACATGACTGTAGTTAGACATGCCTGTAGTTAGACATGCCTGTAGTCAGACATGCCTGTAGTTAGACATGCCTGTAGTTAGACATGACTGTAGTTAGACATGCCTGTAGTCAGACATGACTGTAGTTAGACATGCCTGTAGTTAGACATGCCTGTAGTTAGACATGCCTGTAGTTAGACATGCCTGTAGTTAGACATGCCTGTAGTCAGACATGCCTGTAGTTAGACATGCCTGTAGTTAGACATGCCTGTAGTTAGACATGCCTGTAGTCAGACATGACTGTAGTTAGACATGACTGTAGTCAGACATGACTGTAGTCAGACATGCCTGTAGTTAGACATGCCTGTAGTCAGACATGACTGTAGTTAGACATGACTGTAGTTAGACATGCCTGTAGTCAGACATGACTGTAGTCAGACATGACTGTAGTTAGACATGACTGTAGTTAGACATGCCTGTAGTCAGACATGACTGTAGTCAGACATGACTGTAGTTAGACATGCCTGTAGTTAGACATGCCTGTAGTCAGACATGCCTGTAGTCAGACATGACTGTAGTCAGACATGCCTGTAGTTAGACATGACTGTAGTCAGACATGACTGTAGTCAGACATGCCTGTAGTTAGACATGACTGTAGTTAGACATGCCTGTAGTTAGACATGCCTGCAGTCAGACATGACTGTAGTCAGACATGCCTGTAGTTAGACATGCCTGTAGTTAGACATGCCTGTAGTTAGACATGACTGTAGTTAGACATGCCTGTAGTTAGACATGCCTGCAGTCAGACATGACTGTAGTCAGACATGCCTGTAGTTAGACATGCCTGTAGTTAGACATGCCTGCAGTCAGACATGACTGTAGTCAGACATGACTGTAAGTCAGACATGACTGTAGTCAGACATGACTGTAGTCAGACATGCCTGTAGTTAGACATGCCTGTAGTCAGACATGACCGTAGTCAGACATGCCTGTAGTTAGACATGACTGTAGTTAGACATGCCTGTAGTCAGACATGCCTGTAGTTAGACATGACTGTAGTCAGACATGACTGTAGTTAGACATGACTGTAGTTAGACATGCCTGTAGTTAGACATGACTGTAGTTAGACATGCCTGTAGTTAGACATGACTGTAGTTAGACATGCCTGTAGTCAGACATGCCTGTAGTTAGACATGACTGTAGTCAGACATGACTGTAGTTAATATAATAATAATGCAGGACCTCTTTAGAGAACGACACAACGACATGCAATGGGCGGCACACACACATGCAATTGTCTCTCAGGGTCGCCGATGCGATTGAGCTCTGCTCTTAACCCATCCCGTCGTCCTTCCCCCCAAGGGCTGCCGGGAGCAGACAGGGAGTCGGCGAGGGCCGCGCCCGGGGACCAATCCAAGTGCTCCTGCCTGTCTTCGGGGGGGGGGGGGGGGGAACCCTTGCGAGCACGGGGAGAACATGCAAACTCCACACAGAAAGGCCTGGGATCGCGGAAACCTGGTCCCCAAGCGGGAATCGAACCCTGGACCTTCTTGCTGTGAGGCGACAGTGTTAACCACTACACCACCGTGCCGCAGGGTTAGTTAGACATGACTGTAGTCAGACATGCCTGGCAGGCTCAGCTAATAGAAAGATGAGCAATACCAGTGCAATATGTCAAAATACCATCATAAAATAGATTACATAACTGCATCTTTGTTTTGATGAATCATTCAAGTCAAGCTTGCAATCTAGAGCCATGAAATGGCAACTTTGATTGCGTCAAAATAAAGTGAGATGCTGCTCACGCTATAATATCATTATAACAGTGGCATAAAATGGATTGTTTATCGCAATTATTTCTATGGACAATATATCCATCCATCCAACAAAAATGTGTATGGTCACAGGCCTGTCTGTATGTGACCACCACCAAGACGCAGCAGTTCTTCTACTCCATTGTCTTCATCTCGTTTTGTGTTTGAAAATGTGTTTTGTTTTGTAACAGATGCTGCTTTTGTTTCCCCACGATGCATAACTTCTCACCTCTCAAATAAGCCTTTAACGATTCCCATGCAGCGGTTGATGAGGCAGTCCCTTTGTTAATGCTAAGAAAACTGTTGTCATTGATGTCTTTGGAGAATCGCCATAGTCTACTGGTAAATGTTCTTCTGAGGTATTCACAAGATATAAGAAAAACATAAATTCTGGAATAAATTATTTATTTATTTATGAGCATGTGAGTAGAAATAGTACTCCCGTAGTAAGTTATGTCTTACCCTCCAAAAATAAAAGTATAAAAGTAGTAATGATAATAACAATAATGAAATTATGAAAGATAACATTAATAGTATGTTGGATAAATTGGATACCAGGATGTTGGTCTAATTGAATAATATGATGTTGGTTTAATTGGATACCAGGATGTTGGTTTAATTGGATAATAGGATGTTGGTCAAATTGGATTACTAGGATGTTGGTCTACTTGGATAATAGGATGTTGGTTTAATTGGATAATAGGATGTTGGTTTAATTGGATAATAGGATGTTGGTCTAATTGGATACTAGGATGTTGGTTTAATTGGATAATAGGATGTTAGTATAATTGGATAATATGATGTTGGTCTAATTGGAATCGATACTAGGATGTTGATCTAATTGGATTACTATAATGTTGGTTTAATTGGATAATAGGATGTTGGTCTAATTGGATAATATGATGTTGGTCTAATTGGATACTAGGATGTCGGTCTAATTGGATAATCGAATGTTGGCCTAATTGGATAATAGGATGTTGGTCTAATTGGATACTAGGATGTTGGTCTAATTGGATTATAGGATGTTGGTCTAATTGGATAATAGGATGTTGGTCTAATTGGAATCTATACTAGGATGTTGGTCTAATTGGATAATAGGATGTTGGTCTAATTGGATAATAGAATGTTGGTCTAATTGGATAATAGGATGTTCGTCTAATTGGATAATAGGACGTTGGTCTAATTGGAATCTATACTAGGATGTTGATCTAATTGGATTACTAGGATGTTGGTCTAATTGGAATCTATACTAGGATGTTGGTCTAATTGGATCATAGGATGTTCGTCTAATTGGATAATAGGACGTTGGTCTAATTGGAATCTATACTAGGATGTTGATCTAATTGGATTACTAGGATGTTGGTCTAACTGGTTAGTCTTAATAATATTTCCTCAGCAGCTCGCTGTGTTGTGAAGGTGCACCTTCCTTCCTCCCTCTAGATCCGTAGTAAAGGGCTGTGTTGTGAAGGTGCACCTTCCTTCCTCCCTCCCTCTAGATCCGTAGTAAAGGGCTGTGTTGTAACGGTGCACCTTCCTTCCTCTAGATCCGTAGTAAAGGTGGTTGGATGTAGCTGTGTTGTGAAGGTGCACCTTCCTCCCTCTAGATCCGTAGTAAAGGTGGTTGGATGTAGCTGTGTTGTGAAGGTGCACCTTCCTCCCTCTAGATCCGTAGTAAAGGTGGTTGGATGTAGCAAGTCTGAAGGTTATGTTTTATTTTAAGTGGAGCAAAGGCTTTCCTCTTTTTGCACATCTCTGAAAATCACAATACGGTAGTCAATTTGACATATTGTATTGAACTTTGGTGCCTGCATGGAAGATCTCGACAGTGTCAGAGTCATAGATATAGAACAGTAGACGTGACATGGCATAATCAATTGACATTCTGGAATGGGAACATATGGCAGTCATCTTACCCGGCTCCAGTTCTAAACTTGCTGTAATTGGAACCAATGGGGAAAGAGGAAATCCTTGTATTTTTCATCCAGTACACTAATAATGTTTTTCATTCGAAGTACCGAGTGTAACAACCGTGGCTGTCTGGAATTAATTCTGGTAGGATTTTCATTATATAGCTCCAAGATAACAAATCATGTGTTCAATCATGAAAATAATCTCATTAAAACCTTTATAATTGGGGTGCTCAAGTAGCACACCACGTAATGCGCTGCATCGCAACACGGCTGTCCCGGGTTTGACTCCCGGACCCGGCGACCCTTGCCGAATCAGTCTATCTCCCATTCTTCCTATCTCTCTCTCTCTCTCTCTCTCTACCGGACTGCCCGGTAGTAAAAAGGCAATAAAAATCGACCAAAAACATATTTGAAAAAAACGTTATAATTGCATTTATATTGGAGACTGATTTTTTTTGGTTCAGTGTCACTGAAAATACCGGTGTTGTCATGAGTCTATTAGTCATGGGGGGGAAAAACCCTAAGGGGGATATCAAATAATTTAATTTAAGAATAGACAATTTAAGCAAGCTATTAGGTGGAGGTTGTCGTAAACACATCTATGCTTCTATGCTTCACTTTCCAATGTTATCTCCCCACAGGTATGGAATTCTGGACTAAATCATATCCAACAATAACACTAGATGGGGGTCCCTGAAACAAGGTCTCTTCAAACGGGGGCCTGCTGAGGCCTCATATGCATCAATGTGGCGGTCCTTGACGTGAGAAAAGTTGCGAGCCAAGTGCTATACAGCACAAAAGGGGAACCACTCCATTCCCGCTCACTCTCACATGCTTAACGTCATTAACCACTGGAGACATACATTATGAATGCCATTCCAGCACAGTCAGACTCCCTCGCATATCAAATATTGAACAAAGAATAGCAGTAAGACAACATTAATGTTTCACTAAGACCCGCCCCTCTCCGATCAATATTCATTATCCCAGAGAGATTGTTGTCTCTCACTCTCCCGTTTGCCTGATCGAACCGAGCGCCGGCGATAGGAAACCAGCCCCCCACACACACACACACACACACACACACAAACACACACAGTACACGAGTTGCCATGGAGACGGCCTCATTTCTACCCGCGCTGTTGATGCCAAACAGAAAGAACCAAACGACCAACCGGATAACAGAAGTGTTGTCGAGAGGAAAGAATAATGAATGATTTTCGTCTGGTCAATGGAATCAATGAAAATTAATTATGTCTTCAGCTGATGACGGGCAGGCTGAGGGCGCTGCTAGCAGGCTTGGTTTACTTTAGAACATCAACATGCACCTGCATTAACACATCCGGTGCCGTTAACGTAGAACTACGTTTCTGTCGTCCGATCGTTGAGTGCCGGAAAAGTAGATCTTTGATTCGCTATTGCCATTCATAATTCAGCGGGGCACCTTGTGCATGCTGTTCTGAATGTGTCTGAGCAGGCAGACGGTCTTATACCGCCCTCTAACACCTTCGGCCATTATCGCACCCCGTTAGAAACGGGTTAGTTTATTTTCTCTACCGAGCTGCGGCGTGGGGGCGGGTCCTAAACACTCCGGCAAAACACGCACTTGTAGGGATGGTTTTGACTACTGACCCCGCCCCCCCGTTGAAGTGCAATGCCAAAACAACGTCTGAGACAGGATTGCTGTGGATAACTGGAATGGCGATCAGATATTTGGATAATTTTTTTTGCATTACATCAGAGACCAGGTAAGGACATTATATATGAAAGCTTGAGTTGATCTGATATTTATTTCGACCCCGATCTACGCTGTCTCTGTGTCTGTATGTGTGGCTGTTTGCCGTTGGGTTGCCGGTCTAAACAACATTGCATGCGTGCACAAGGAAGGATAATAATTATGATCTAGCGTTGATTTCAGGAAGATCCGATAATGCGGCGGCTGGGTGGCGTAGCGGAGATTGCGCTTGTCACCAATGCAAGAGACTCCGGTCTCGAATCCCGGTGTCAGCATTGCCTGCGGCTTGGGCCAGTCGTCATACTATCTCAATTGGCTCAAATTCTACCACTCTAAAAGCTTCCCATGGCCAGTATCCATTCTGACATCATCATTAGAGCGCTCTGTGTTCAAAAGTCTGATCTGGCGGATGTCGATAGCTGCCTGAAGGGGAGAATGTCAATACTTGACCCTTGAGCTTCCTCTGAATGTTCTAAATGAGCATATACCGCATGCTCAGAATGTGAAATCAAAAATCACTGTAAATATGTCAAATCTATTTCCATTCCATACGCTCCAGCCTGGTGGTAATTACTGGAGTTCTATGTTGCCGTTTCCCATAAAAAGGTCATCATCATCAGCTAAACATTGGTTGCGTATGGGTCTTCCTCCGGTGGACATGGAGGCATGGAAGTCTTGTAGCGTCTCCCGCATGATGTTTTCCAGGAAGACATTGAATAGAAGCGGGGAGAGGAGACATCATTTTTTTTTATATCCTCTTTTTCTCTGTCTGATTTTTTTTATTTTTTTCTCCCCATCCCAATTTAGTCGTTATGCCAATTTCCCCCCTCCCCTACCTGGTTGTTGTGCGCATGTTCCTCCTACTGGTCGGTACAAGGAAACCCTGAAGTCCACCACATGCTTCCTCCGACACATGTGGAGACAGCTAGTGGCTCTTTTTTCACCTGGCAGCGAGGACTCTCATTGGTGAAGTGTAACGCGTGGGAGGTCACGCTGCCTTCACCATTTCCTGCCTTTCGCTGAGCAGGCCACCCACGACTTCCCTCCCCCTAACTCAGCCAAACGAGTTAGTATGACGACCGGCCCAAGCCGCAGGGCAATGCTGACTCCGGGAGTCGAAACCGCAGCCTCTTGCATTGGTGACGAGCGCAATCTCCGCTACGCCACCCGACCGCAGGAGAGGAGACGCCCTTGACGAACTCCGATGGTCGTCTTGAAACGTTCACCCGGGTGGTTTATTCATAAGAACTGCACTGTTTCAATGTTTATAGAGTGCTTGAATGATTTGTACGACGCTATAAGGGGGAAATAATTATTTTCTTTAGTGAAATTGGGACATCAATGCAGTGGAACCGCCGTTTCCTAGGGGGCTGTTCAGCTTCATCAAGACAGTAAATTGGATAACAGCCGTGTGTCTCTGGGAAATACACACAATTATATATCCCTTTTGGTTTTATTCATAGTTTTAAGCAGACCCGTTGCCAAGAATAGTTTCAGGCCGATCCAATGTTTTATATTACAAAAGATCCATAGTAAAGTATAAGAGCTTTTGACCCAGAGGGGCGGCGCTAAATTCTGCGGTCGATCATAAAACTAGCCAGGATCAGAGCAGGGACACGGAGAAGGGGCTGTTTGTGGGTTAAGTTAATGTTCAGGGTTAGGAATGTAGTAGTCATTATGGTTAAGGTTTGGGTAAGGGGTTATGGAATGAATGCAAGTTGAGCCTCTGCGTGTGTGCGTGTGTGTGTGTGTGTGTGTGTGTGTGTGTGTGTGTGTGCTAGTGCTGCTAGTCTCTCCTCCCAAGTCGGGTCTCTCTCTCTCTGTGTCACCCTCCATTCTATTGTCACACACATCCTCCCTTGTCCATGTGTCAGGGTTTCCGTTAGAATTTTTTTTTTGCAGGTCTGAGTGTCCGGTAGATTTCAATCTACCGGACAAATGGGATAAATTCCGGTCAGAGTTTATTGAGCTTAAAAACAATTGATATGCCTATATAAAGAATGACATCATCAAGGCATTTATAATATTTTAACTTAAAACTAGGCTACTTTTGCGTATATACAGTCATTAATATATTCCAAATAAATAAGTCCCTCGAGACTTCGTGCTGCTGCCGACTTGAGGTGTCGGTGGGCAGTCTGCCCGACCTTAATAAACAGCAGTCTGTTATAATCACATTTTTATGAGCTAACGAATTCCGTTATATTGGACATTTATATTAATTATATCAAGCGAAGAACTGAACATTATCGTGGGTTTGCGTGATTTATATCTCCACCTCCCAACGACTTGGTGCTGGTCATAATGTCCGGTGAAAATAATTCCCTCTAAACACAATTTGATTATTTGAATTGTATTAAAATAGGCTAAAATTAAATAGCCTATGCGATGAACAAAACAATCATTTGTTTCATCGTTGCTTCACCAAGCAGCCGGTCTAATAATGACATTCTGTTGTCAGCGCGAGCTGGCTGCTGATATATTTACGTGAAGCATGGAGCAGCAGTGTTTTTAGGTCCGGTCTGGAAACCGCTCAGCAGCGCCCCCACCCAACAGCTGAATTGCCAATGGCTGAATTGGAGTACTGCACCCTGCCGGCCGGCAGATGGATGCTTCTCGCAAATATATCAGCAGCCAGCTCGCGCTGACAAGACAATGTCATTATTAGACCGGCTGCTTAATGATTGTTTGTTTCGTTCATCGCATAGGCTATTTAATTTTAGCCTATTTTAATACAATTCAAATAATCTAATTGTGTTTAGAGGGAATTATTTTCACCGGACATTATGACCGGAGAGATTAAATATGTCGGACTTCAACAGATTTTGCCGGTCAAAAACCGGTAATTACCGGCTAACGGAAACGGTGTGTGTGTGTGTGTGTGTGTGTGTGTGTGTGTGTGTGTGTGTGTGTGTGTGTGTGTGTGTGTCTCACCATAGCGCTGATAGTCTCCTCCCAGTCAGGTCTGTCTCTGGGGTGGATGTGAGCCAACTCTGGCACGATGTCTTCCTCTTCAGAGAGACGCCTCGGCCTCAGGCCCCTACACACACACACACACACACACACACAATTAGATTAGATTAAATGTATTGTCATCATGCAGCACAACGAAAGGCTTAGCATCCAACCAGAGTGCAAATTAAAAAAGTAAAACACAATAGTAATATCCAATGTACAGGTCATTCAACTTGGTATAAAATATATAAATGAGTACTACTGAGTGTAGTGCTAATCAGAAGTATGCCCAGAGTTGTAATATATATGTACAGTGATACAGGTATAAAGGCAGTATGGTAGTAGTAGTCATACTGGCCAGCGACGTAATTAGTAACAGTACAATGCGAATTACAATTTAGTAGGGCTGTACCGAATGCTTCGAAGCTTCGATCATAATGTTGACATTCGAATTCTAAATCAACATTTGAAAAAATTAAAAATATATAATAATAATAATAATAATAATAATAATAATAATAATAATAATAATAATTTTTATTTTTATTTTTTAATCTTTTTTGTATAGGCTATGTATTCAATCGGTTTAAACCAATGGGGTTTTTCTTCACAGTTGCAGATAAAGTTTAGGCTACACTAATATTATAATATTATACTTTAAGACGTCACCATCACTTTCGTACCAACCGTGCCCGTATTGGATTATTTATATTATATATGATGAGTTATATTCATTAAAGAAAGTTGATTTAATAAAAAGAAATACTCATTTAATCAGATTAATCACTTTATTCAAATTGAGGATTTAGTAAAAAAAAATATTCTAATCTTTTTATGAAATCACATTTTTTATTTTATAGAATTTTATAGAAGCTTCGAATGTTAAAAAATTACATTCGGTACAGCCCTACAATTTTGACAAATCTACATTCTTATAACTGCAGCAGGTAATCTTTTATCAACATTTTATCAAAATTCTGACACAGGTCGTCATGGATGAGTAGGTGAATGTGATAGAGTTTCAGAAACCACCACAGCCCCCCATTACTGAGTAATGCCTTCCGAGAATGAATAGGTGCAGCTCGGGCTTCCGGACCGTAGGGAAAGGCCCTACTTCATTGTGGCCGTCGCAGATAGTTCTGCTAATTATTTATAATTAGGGATGTCCGATAACATCGGCCTACCAATATTATCAGCCGATATTGGCATTAAAATGTGATATAGGAAATTATCGATATCGGTTTTCAAAAAAATATATATATATATTATTTTTTTACATTTATTTAACCTTTATTTACCCAGGCAAGCAAGTAAGCACAAATTCTGATTTTATTTATTGTCAAAAGTATGCATAATGTTGTGTTAATTCCACAACAAGAGATATGTAATGTTAATTACCTGAAATTATTCCGTTTTTGGGGGGGGGGGGGGGGGAGGGGGGACACACCCTGCATATATCGGTATCGGTTGATCTCGGTATCGGAAATTAAGAGTTGGACAATATCGGTATATCGGTAAAAAAGCCAATATCGAACATCCCTATTTATAATGTAATAGTCACATTGTTGTACCACGAGACTGAGCATTCAGTGTAAATTTTTTTTTTAAAGAAGAGGTATCCGTATAAATTCCTTCCCACAGCAGCATTAAATACTCATTTGCCCAAAGAAATGTCTGACACAGAATGGTTTTGGTTTTGGAAAATAGCAGTGTTCTGGATATCAGTGTTGGGGGGGGGGGGGGGGGGTTGCGTGAGACTCTGAATGTTGAGGCGTTGCCACGGCAACAGAATCATGTGGCTCCACATTCCTGTGGCGGCTGCATTGAGCATTCCAACCGGGATGGCTGGTAATACCAGGATTGACCGGCGTCATCAGAAAACGCTTAGAGAGTGGCTTCCTCTTTTCCACTGGGAGACAAATCACGCTAGGCCTACTGTATAACCCTTTCACTGCCACACTACCAAAGGGTTAACCCTTTCACTGCGACAATACAGAGAAGGTTAACCCTTTCACCACCACACAACAAAGGGTTAACCGTCTGTAGTGTGGTAGTGAAAGGGTTAACATTCTGTAGTGTAATAGTGAAAGGGTTAACTGTACAATAATCCACTCCTTATATATATATATATTATACAGTTGTCAGGTCCACAAATATTTGATCAATCAACACAATTGTCATAATTTTGGCTCTGTACACCACCACAATGGATTTGAAATGAAATCACAAAAGTTCCATGGCCAGGTGTGTGTTATTCCCTCATTATTTAATTTACAAGGAGCAAGAGTTAATCAGTGTTTCCCACAGGATTTTTTGAGACTGTGGTGGGTGAACCTCGCTAGCCCTTTATTAGTTGAATCAGGTGTGCTGGTGGTGGAATTGAACAAATACATGGAATGGCTGGGGTGTCTCAAGGAGAGGTTTGGGAACCACTGGACTAGAGAGCATACATTTGAACCATCAAAGAAATGAAGCAAAAGTCCTTACCTGTGTTGAACTGGTTTATTTTTTAGAAAATAAAAAATATATACTGGATTACTATTACGACTACTACAGTACCACTGCCAATACTACTGATACATCCCTATTGGCTAACTTTATATTTAAAAAAAAAAGTTAAAAAAAAAAGAAAAATTTGGTTCATTATACAACTGTGGCGGGACTAATTAGCGGGCCGCCACAGTCTAGGTAATTAATGGGAAACACTGGTTAATTTCAAGTGTGGCATTTGGATTTGTGATCCGTTACCGTCAACACTCAACATGAGAGGTCCCAAGAGTCACCATCAGTGAAGCAAGCCATCATTAGGCTGAAAGGTCAAAACAAACGCACCAAAAACATTAGGTGTGGCCAAATCAACTGTTTGGTACATTCTTAAAAAGAAAGAACACACTGGTGAGCTCGGACACACCAAAAGACCCGCAAGACCACGGAAAACAACTGTGGTGGATGAAAGAAGAATTATTTCCCTGGTGAAGAAAAACCCCTTCACAACAGTTGGCCAGATCAAGAACACTCTCCAGGAGGTAGGCGACTTAGGCTTGGGCGGTATGACGGTATACCAGGGTATTTAGAAATCCCGTCGGTCTGATTTTCAATACAGTCAAAAATACAGATGCGTTTCTTTCTATTAAACTGACAAGAGTTGCTGTATTGAGATGGTGGTATTGTAGTGCACAGCACGTGCCAGCAGAGGGCAGTCTGTCTTTCCCTCTCTCTCTCTGACGGCCCCGGCAGACCAGTCGCGCACGCAGGCACTCGCGGGTTCCGTGCAAGATTGCGCGTGTGGCCTGGCACACCGAGTCCGACTTCAGAGAGGGCAAAAGTGCACGGAGGAAGGCACATTTACATTGGAACAGCTGTAAATGCCTAGTCTATATGCGAAGTCAGTCCCCGTTTGACGATTTTTGAAATATTTCCAGTTCCAGTGTTCTATTGTCCATTTTGCATGTATAACCAGTTATTATATAATTAATTAGAATGGTAGAATTCATTTTAGAATGATGATCAGTGTGACTGTACTCCTATAGTAATATGGTTTATTTGTATTGGGAAAGATACACATTAGCTGGTTGAACAACATCTATATGTGTGGTAATAATGCAGATATTGAGTGTATTTCTGTGAAAATGCGCGTGGCGCACGCCTCTGAATCCAACTGAAGCGAAAACGATCGCTTACGGCCCGCGAGTCGCGCGCCCGCTTGCGGCCAGTGGGCACAGCTACGTCCGTTAACATGGGAGCGAAAGTGAAGCGCTGGTCTCCCGCCCGCCCGCCTGCTGAAAGTTGCGGCTAGTGTGCCGGGGCCGTTAAACTCACACGGAGTTGCTCTATTGAGATGGTGGTATTGTAGTGCACAGCATGCGCCAGCAGAGGGCAGTCTGTCTTTCCCTCTCTCTCTCTGATGCGGGAGAAGAGCAGCCGGCCAAGAGCGGTTGCAGCGAGACACGTCCTCACTGTAGTGGAGCGAGCACACGCAGAGCTGGTTGTCTACATGCAGGAGGACGCAATCGATACAGGGGAACACACCCACTTCAGTGGTGGAAATTAAACGAGACGCGCTTACTGTTGCTGTCCAGGGTGGGTGGCCCGCAAATACCTCTGCATATGTGCGCCAAGTGCAGCGTCCGAGCGTATTTTCAGCACCGCAGGGAACACGGTGACAACGCACACAACTAAAACCAGACAAAGTAAATAATATGCCATTTATCTTACGTTGACATTGCACTGATATCCGTGGCAAGCCATAGTGGTCGCGATGTTTTCATAAATGGAACACTTTGCGGCATATGAATGATAAAAAAATTATACCTTTAAAGTCAACAATCAAGAGAATACTTCACCAGAGTGAATACAGAGTGTTCACCACAAGATGTAAACCATTGATTGGTGAGCCTCAAAAACAGGAAGACCAGATTCGAGTTTGCCAAAAAAAACATCTAAAAAGCCTGTACTGGCCTGTTCTGGAACAACATCCTAGTGATGCACCGATGTGAAAATTGTGGCGGATACCGATAACCGATATTAATATTGCTGTTCTGGCCGATACCGATATTTACCGATGTCGATATCTCTGTATAGAAAACACTTTTTTTTTTAAACGTTTGTAACTTATTTTCAGAAATGACTGATATTTTGAAACTATTTAAGGCCAAAACATGTAAAAAGATTTTAAAAAATATATATAAAAAAGATACAAAATTAAAAAAAAATATTTTTTATTTTTTTAATATCGGCCCATATCGGCCCTATCTTGATATCGGACCGATACCGATGTGTAAAAAAACTGCCATATCGTCCGATATTATATCGGCGGCCGATATATCGTGCATCACTACGAACATCCTATGGACAGATGAGACAAAGATCAACTTGTACCAGAATGATGCAAAGAGAAGAGTATGGAAAAGGAAAGGAACTGCTCATGATCCAAAGCATACCACCTCACCAGTGAAGCATGGTTGTGTTATGGAGTGGGCATGAATTGTTTCGGGCAATATCATCTGCTCATATATTCAGCCAAAGGCTTCAGAACTCATTGGATGGCGCTTCACAGTGCAGATGGACAATGACCCGAAGCATACTGGGAACGCAACCGACGTGGAATGTTACGCAATGGCCGAGTCAATCATCTGACATGAATCCAATTGAGCGTGCATTTCACTTGCCATGTTGTTTCACTAAGTTCATTTGATTTTCAATTTCTATTAAAATAGTTCCTAGGGCATAAAAGAAAATATTGTTTGTTTCCTGTTGGTCGTCAGTTAAGGCCATGGGTAGGTAGGGAATTTATTTTATTTTATTCTTTCCCACGGCAACTATGGATAGGGAATTTCTTTATTTAATTAAAATGTTCACAACAACATGGATGCATGTACTCTGCCAGCATGTTTAATATCCATAATACTAAAGGTTTGACTAAGATTTCTATGAAACTTTATTGTATAAAAGATAGATATATACACATTATTCCGTACTTGCATGTATACAGGGACCGAAACTAAAGCCCGCCGCCCGTCAGGGGCGGTCTGTTTTTACCTTTGGCGCATGACACTTAGAGGGCTGCCCGCCGTGTGGCGTGTAGACGTGTAGTTCATAACGATACTCTTGTGCGAGTACAGATTATAGCCGCTCGTCTTTTTTTTCTCCGCCACGAGATCGTTAAAAAACGACAAGTCCCACATTGCACTCAAGTCAACGGTCCAATCACAGTAGAGTGACGTGACTGGTTTCATGAGAAAAAAAAGCAAATGACCAATCGGAAGCTCCCATTTGGCTTGTTTACTTCCGTCTGCTCTAGTCTATATCGGACCTCCACGAGCTAACGTTACTGTTTAAACAATGACCCAGTCAACTATTCACTTTTAGTTTAATACATGACGAGGCATTGTCTAACGGTATCTAGCTGGCTAGCTACTGATAGCTGCTGATATCAACAAATGCTCCAGCAATAGTCTACTCGAGTGCATAATACCTCCGTTCCCTCGTTAGCTAGCTTAGCTAGCTCACGTTAGATGATCCATCTGTCCCAGTAAACTAAATTGTCTTAACGTTATCTACCGGGCTAGCAGTAGCTACAGATAGCTCCTGATATCAATGTCTTATAACATTGATTGAATGCGTATTCTAGCTGAGGGCATGTTGAATGTGATTTGACAAAAGAACGGTAACGTTATAAATAGGGTCCAGCTGCATCGCCGGAGAATCCTTGCATGCTGAATGTAGGGTCTAGCTGAATATAGGGTCTAGCTGCAGGGCCGGAGAATCCTTGCTGGAGCTGGAGGCTACTCAAGTATACACACAGACAGTGGAGCTGTTTGCAGATAGCAAGCATTTTGACTTATTGCGTGGTGGCGATGTCTCGCAGATAATACAACTACAAGTATGATTATATAATATATATTTTATTTAAAAAAAAAATTATATAAAATATATATATATTTTTTTTTAATCAAAAAAAATTTGGCAGGTAAGAAATATGCTTGGCGGGTAGACTCTTCCCATCTCCCCGCCACTGGCCGGTGAGTCAAAAAGTTAATTTCGCTCCCTGCATGTATACACAGTATGACGTACATGCATGTATATTACACAGTATGCCGTACTTGCATGTATACACAGTATGCCGTACTTGCATGTATATTACACAGTATGCCGTACATGCATGTATATTACACAGCATGCCGTACTTGGTGGTGAACCATGTGATTGTGATGAGAGGTAGTGCTGACCGAGAGCAGAATGTCCTCATTATCACATCGTTCTAGTCAATGTCGCCACATGAAACAAGCCCGTTCCGTTTCCTTCACAGCCTCATCAAACATCAATGGAAACCGTCTTATATGTAGCGTTACCAAGGCGACTACAAAGGGTCCCGCTCTCCATTCAGTTCCGAGAGCAGAGTCTCATTCAGTGCAACAGTAGAATGCATGATGAGCCCCTACAGACAGCGGGCCATTGAACTCCATCTCTGAGCAGAATGTACTTTTATCTGGATGATGTACTTACAGTTGTACAGGCATCTCATGACATTTGGAATGTACACGAGATATACCCGAGCCAAAAGTACACTACCTTTCTTTAATGATCCAACTTTTTTAATTTAAACATAACTCTTTTCAAAAGCTAAAACAGACTTAGGCCACGCCGCATACAGACGAGACCCCCTGAGTAGGTACTAGGTAGGGAGGGCAAGTAGGGTAGCAACTAGCAAGGTTGGGGTTAGGTGAAGGGCCAATCCCAATTCCCTTCCCTTGGCCTTAGCCCTAGTTTTGGGGTGCCCTCCACTGGGTATTCTTACTTACCCTAAAGCGCAGTTAGGCCTACGTATAATAATACTGATAGGTCTACGTATTTATTGTATGTATCAAACACAAGAATCAAATGTTGTGAAACTGGATTTATGAGTCAGAGAGAGAGTCAGAGATTGTATTTGCCATGTATGAATCCACATTGGAATACAGACCAAGCAATACTGTGTGTCACTGTCTACAACTAAACCAATACAGGAGCAGAGTAGAAACAGTACACACACAAAAAACACAGACAGTATAAAAGGACAAATGTTAAGGTTAAGAGATCAACATCCCCTAAAGTGCATATCATAGTAAAGTGCATGATGCATAGAGGCACAATTTACAGTAAAAGTGCAATCATCAAAGTGCGTAATGCACAGACACACAGAAACAGCGTTTCCACAACCTGACTAGTAACACACCAAATTAAAAAAAATAGGATAATATACAAATCTAGCCTTTGGAGTTATTCAGGCTGCGCACAGCAGTGGGGAAGAAACTCTTAGTAAACCGAGAGTAGAGCATGTGATAGAGCGGTAGCGTCTCCTCCCACACACCCACCCCCTCCTAATTTACAGTTTCCTTCCCCTCGTATGTATATTATCTGTTAGGATCTCTGTTTAACAGTACTGTATATTTGCATATCTTGTATGTCACAAATGTAACAGTACTGTATACCTGTATGTCAGAAATGTCATGATATATATCTGTATGTTGCGTATGTCATTAATGTCATTATGAATTGAAAATGGGGGACCCTGATGTAAACAAGACGAAAGTCTTTCTCTGGTCTGCATCCCATTAACAATTGTGTGTATTGAGCCGTACTGTATTGTACCCATTCTGCAATCTGTTAAATAAAGTTTTCAATCATTCATTCAGAGTATTGCTTAACCACCTTGCAGGGAATGCACAAGTCAATACAAAAGTTGATATATCCAATGACAGTATTGGTCAATGTCCTCACATTTAAAGACAGACCAGTCTGTGGCGTTGAGACACCGTTGTAAAAGTGTTTCAGCATCTTTAGTCCAACATTGAATAGAGCGTGACGTCAGTTTGATTTGTCTATTTTTTATATGACGGTAGAAGAAGAATCGATTGATGATCGGATTTTTCCAAAAGCTGGCCTTGGGAGAGACCTGTAAGCAGCTTTTATGTTGCTATAGCAATGATCCAATATTTTGTTTCCCCTTGTAGGGTGCTTTACATGCCGATGGTAATTTGGCAGAACCGATTTAAAAGAACAATGATTAAAATCGCCAGCTGCAATAAACACGGCCTCCGGGTGGGAGATCTCATATTTATGTGAGCCAGTTCATTGAGAGCAGTCGAGGCATCAGCTTTGGTGATCGGGCCTTCTCTCGCACTGCACCCCGACTCTGGAACCACACTCTCCACCTTCAAATCCCACCTCAAAACCCACCTCACCCCCCTCACCCATAACCCCCCCCCCCCCCCCCCCCCCCTCACCCATAACGCCCCCCCCTCCTCCAACCTGATTGATGTTTGTTCCTGTCGCTCTATGTTTCTGTGTTATCTCATGCTGCTTTCCCCTGTGGTCTTATGTTCCTTTTTTGTTTCGTTGTTTGTACTATGTTCCTCTACCTATTGTCAGCGACTTCGGGTCCTTGAGAAGCGCTATATAAATAAAATGTATTATTATTATTATTTATATAAACAGCAATAAGAAAGATAGCTGGGAAAATGTGTGCACTGGATTTATGTGTGCATCTAGAAAGGAGAGAAAAAAAGACACAATTCACCTCAGTGTTTTTCCTCAACATTTCTACAACACCTGCTAGTTACGAAACACCACCGGTTCCCCATAACCGGGCGGGTTTCGACTACATTTTGACACTGGGACTGGTGTTCTACGACCACGGAGTAAAATAAGATGATATAAGATATTTATTGATCCCCTTTGGGAAATTAAAGCATCATAGCAGCATGGGGGAGGGGAGATAAATCAAATTCACCCTGGATCATTCCATGTGCACGCTGCTTTTCCCCCACATCAAAGTAATGCTCTTTATACCGCGGATCAAGTACAGTCACGATAGCCCTCTTGGATATTGGAGGAGCAATCAAGGCCGCTTTCCAGAGCTGGTACACAAGCACAGACAGTGACTCATTTATTTATCCATTTTCAGTTAATGTGCTTTTTTTGGTATAATGTCTGGTGGAAAGGACAATGTTCAATAGACCAATACGTTTTTTTCATCACCTTGTCATTTTGTAATTCCATTTGGTCATTGAAAAGCATAAATCAAAAGCTAAATGTATTCGGCCAAGTGTTTCCTTATTTTTGGTTTCAGACGTTTTCATTCCGGTGCATCCCTACATATAACCATACCTTCTTTCTTGATTTGGAGCAGTGGAGATAGTTGTAATAATTTTTGGAATGGTATGCGTCTGAAGTAAAGTGAGATAGAAAGATAGCCATGTGATTCTGCATATTTTCCTCAAAGGGAAAAGTGTTATGCAAAGTTCTGCGATAGGCTGATATATGTACAAAATATACGTATCACTACAGGAATACGTATGTCCTGTGTTCTACCACTCCATTTAGAATCTGCAAACACTCCGTTTGTAGGGTAATTTGGAGGGCTAGGTGACCACTACCCCTTGATCCCTATGTGGCCATGTGCAAAATCAAGGGGTGGGATTGGGCCCAAGTATGAAAAGATGAGAGGATTACCGTGAATTGTCTATCCGACAAGCTAATTACTTCACTCATGAATATCCAGAGTCATTTCAATAACGCAGGCTCATCTTCAGCCCTCGTTGGGCTTCTGGGTGACTGCAAGACTTCTTCTGTTGTTGAAAACAGCCAACACTAAACAGCACTACGGTCTCTCCAAGGAGATGTCTCTTTGGATTTGACCTTTCTCTTCGTCCGAGCAAACAAACTGCTGAGGCCAGAACGCTGCTTCTTCACTAAAGGGGGAGACACGGTTCTCCATCTGGCTCCATCATGTGAATTCCTCCTCAAAATAATATCTTAGAATTATACCACTCTATAGCTTTCAATGGCCAGCAGGCGTTGGGACATCATCAGTGAATTGGATTTGATGAAGAAGACGCCAGTTGATGCTGGAGACGGGGTGCGCAGCACAGAGGATACGTTGCGTACAACATCGTGTTGTGCGTTTCCCAATATTTTGCGTGTGTCTCAACCGGACGAACCGGGCAGTACCGGTTCTAATAGTATGGGTAGTTTAAGAATGACTTAAAGTGTGTTTTGCATTTCTTTTCAGCTTTCATGGTGACGGAAGGAGAGGCATGGCTGCAAGTACAACAATGCTCTTGCCGAGCGTCCTTGTTGACAAAGCAGACACACAGAGTGTTATTTGACTTACATAGCCAACAATCAGGGCAAGGCCACGGACACCACAAAGCCCGTCTGTAAAACAATGTCTTAAACCCATGCAGACAAAGGGAGCAGACACATCCAACTTGGCGAAGCGTCTCGCAGACAGACATGCCGATCTGTGGTCCATTTTTAAAACTATTTATTTCCGTCATCATGTCAAGGACCGTCATCCAATATATCATTCCATTACTTTTTAGGTTTTTGCTGTGTCATCGCTTCAGTATCAGCATCGCAATATCCTATCGAAGTCATCATTTTTGGTATATTGTGACAACACAATGTAACACAGTCACACACAAGGGCTGGGCGCCGGCGGTATACCGGAATTTACTATAGATCATAGATACCAACGTTACGAATCTCTTACCGACCTAGTTTTGCCCATATCAGTATGTTAGGTCAATTCATTCCTCCAGTGTATAGGCTTGTTTTTGTGCCCCGTTTAATTCAACTGAATGTAAAGTTGAATGATTTATTCACGACCACATATTACAAACTGGCAAAGAACATAAACAACTACATTCAGATATTCAGGGAACTTCCTGTTACGTAATTATTTGCTCAATTAACCCCACGGTTGTCACACGCGCTGAAAACAAACAAACAATACCGCTACATCCTGTACACATAGTCCAGGGTTCGAAATTAAGGGGGGCTTGGGGCAAAATGCCCTCGAAAATTTACCAAATGCCCTAGAAAATCAGTTAAGGGGGGCAAGAAAAGCCCCAGACACTTTGCACAGATGTTTAGCCCTTAGTATGCACTAGGGATGGGCATTTTAAAGAAAATCCAGATAGATTGATTGCATGCTTTATTATTTATTTTTTTACTTATTTTTGTTCATTCACGTATATATGTTTAAGGAAACCAACAAACAGTTATAATCTTACACATACATGTGAAAAAAAGATGTAAAAAAAATAATATATATATATTTCTTTCCCATACAAAATTTATAATTTCGATTTTATTTCCCGATTTTTCTCATAGCTATGAGTAACGATTACTCACGCCCATCCCTAGTATGCACACGCACGGTATAATAAATAGTTCGTTAATAAACTCTGTTACTTGAAAAATGTTCACTATGCTCCTAAATTTCTTTGTGTGCTCCTAAATGTTTATTTAGATTTTATTTATTTAAATTTTATTTAGGAGCACATGTGCTCCTTGGGAAAAAGGTTAGCGTAGAGCCCTATATATGGAGACATTAACATTATGTTATCAAACATAGGGACGAAGACTGTAAAAAAAAGTGTCGACCACCTTGACTGTTAGTTTCATTATGCATTATGTGTTGAGTACTGACTTTTAACCATTTTTGTTTTGCAATAAAAAAAAAAAAAAAAAGTGTCGACAATGTTTTATAATCTTTGTTAATTTTCATCATAAAAATGTGGTGCCCCCGAAATACAAAAAAAAGCCCCCGAAAATCTATTAAGGGGGCAAAAAAAGTCCTGGATTTTATTTAATTTTTTTCCAACCCTGACACATACAGTACATCCATCCACACCCATGGCGCGCAGACATAAAAGAGCAAACTCACATGCATCTCCCTCTCAGACTGTCATCCTGAATGGAGCGTTGAAGTGGCAGAGCGGGGGCAGAAGAGAGGACGGAGGGAGCGGAGAGTCCTCTGCTGCAGTGGCCAGGGAGCAGCAGTCACAGACAGACTGATACCCGAGTGCAACACTATGTTTTTGGGATAAGACTTGTTTTAAGACTTCACGTGCTGTATGTTCTTCCTGTGTGCCCCAGGACAGTTCAGTCAGTATTTGTGAACGTGCCCCACTCTCTCCGAACGCTAGAGATCAGAGAGAGAAGAACCCTGCAATCAGTGATGTAACTGGGGTATAAAATCTGGGGGCTGCTCTCTCCATAGTTTGTGTGAGCTCTTACGCCCCAATTGAGGCAGGATTTCATTAAAATTTTAAAGAATATATGAATTTCAATACCAAACTGCCAGTCGAATGTGAAAAGAATAAAAAAAATACATGCGGGCAAAAGTCTGAAATTGTGCGGTGCTGTGTGACGTGGTGGACCTCGTCCCGACATGAATCAAGCTTGTTTTGTTGATGATGGTGATGATGATTCAAGCTTTTGCCTGCATGTTATGGTCTGTGGTGGATCAACACTGTTTTTGTCTCCTGAGCTAATTTCTTGCCTGTCTGACATGTTCACTCAGGAAGTGTGAATGACTGTAGCTAATCTTGACTTCCACCAGAGTGCCAATGTAACGAACGGCGGTTCGAACGTTCGGGCTCAGCCCTATAACCCAGCTGTCTGTCTAGTTAACACAACTACACAACCAGGTTGTCTCCGCAGCTCATAGTCTAGTTAACACAACTACACAACCAGGTTGTCTCCGCAGCTCATAGTCTAGTTAACACAACTACACAACCAGGTTGTCTCCCCAGCTCACAGTCTAGTTAATACAACCAGGTTGTCTCCCCAGCTCATAGTCTAGTTAACACAACTACACAACCAGGTTGTCTCCCCAGCTCATAGTCTAGTTAACACAACTACACAACCAGGTTGTCTCCCCAGCTCATAGTCTAGTTAACACAACTACACAACCAGGTTGCCTCCCCAGCTCACAGTCTAGTAGTTAACACAACTACACAACCAGGTTGTCTCCCCAGCTCATAGTCTAGTTAACACAACTACACAACCAGGTTGCCTCCCCAGCTCACAGTCTAGTAGTTAACACAACTACACAACCAGGTTGTCTCCCCAGCTCATAGTCTAGTTAACACAACTACACAACCAGGTTGTCTCCCCAGCTCATAGTCTAGTTAACACAACTACACAACCAGGTTGCCTCCCCAGCTCACAGTCTAGTAGTTAACACAACTACACAACCAGGTTGTCTCCCCAGCTCATAGTCTAGTTAACACAACTACACAACCAGGTTGTCTCCCCAGCTCATAGTCCAGTTAACACAACCAGGTTGTCTCCCCAGCTCACAGTCTAGTTAACACAACTACATAACCAGGTTGTCTCCCCAGCGCATAGTCTAGTAGTTAATACAACATGCACTGCAAGTCATTGTTATTGCTTGCTAATGAGCTGGCAGCAGGCAGCTGGATCCAAATCCCCCCTCGAGCCACAAGCTGGTCTCCTCTCCCTCCTCTCCTCATCTCACCTCACTCGGTTTCACATCTCACAGCAGTCTGCTCCCAAATACAGTGGCATTGGCAAACATACAGTAGCATTGGCAGACACATGATGGTAGTAGGAATGGGAATAAAGGATATCCGGAAGGCCGAATTCACCGGTTAGCCGTGTCTTGTTGTTTTTTCTTTGCAATTATGTCAATTAGGGCTGTCTTAAATACTTCAAAGCTTTTCGATGGGCATGGGATTCGAATATGAAAATAAAATTCGATTATTAAAGTACAATTAAAATAAAGATATGAATTTTTTATTTTAATTTTGCAAAATCAACTCTGCCTCTCTTTGTTAACTACAACAAGCAATTCTGTTTGTTATTTAAGATGAGGTCGGACTCGGCACTGACAGATTTGTGTTCATTGTGCTGCTTTTATAAAGCCTCAAATGACGGCTTACAATATTTCATGAAAGCAAAGTGTTTCGTTTGTCTAAGATTAAAAAAGTTTTAAACTTTACAGCACTGACAAAGTTGAACAAAGTGCTGTACACGTCCCACAACATAAAAAAAAAGTTAAATGACATTTTATATCTTTTTTTTTAAATATTCTTTTTCTTTCGAAGCTTCGAATTAAAATCGAATCTCGGCCCCGAAGGTTCGAATTCCAAAAAAAAAAATCGAAGGTCAGCCCTAATGTCAATGCCGAGCAAAAGTCAGGAAAAGGCAGCGAGGCCGTTCTCCATCTCTATCTCTATTCATGAAGTCATGGAAACAGCAACGCCTGCCCTGCCTTACATTCTCAGAGACGGCTGACCCGTCTTATTACTCACTCCTCTGTAGCGAGTGTTATTATAAAGTGTTTATATATTATATATTATATTAGCTTTCTTCGTCTGAGACGTGGACAGGTCGACACATGTCAGAGACTGGACAGAGTCTGACGCCACAATATTATCGGTTATGAGGCGTGTTTCGTCGGTGAATGAAGGCGTTCAAAGCGCTTCTGTGGCTACTGTACGTTCTCCGACTGCAGGCAAAAGTGGCCCAGATCCGATTTTCTTTTGGGTCAGATGTGACTCAGATCTGTTTTTGTCATGACAGTGTGAACAGCACAAACAAATCACATCGAATATGATCTTTTTAAATTCTGATTTGGGCCACTTTCATATGTGGTCTTAAATCAGATACAGGTCAGATATCTTTGCAATGAGACATCGGTCCGAACAGTCAAATCATTCACTCTAGATCGAAATTCATCACATTCTGCACTGGCGGGAGTCTCTCTGTGATTACATATATCATGTCAGTTAGGGACCTTGTATGCACCTTGTATAGTATACGTATATTCAGATTCAAATTCTTTATTGTCTATTTATTTTAAGGTATAATATAACCGATAACCGGTATACAGACCCTCATCTACACCGTTGTTTATTTTTCTCATATTTTTATGAGAAGAGTTCATTAAAAATGTATTCCAAGAGTTAATTATATTGCATTACATTTACATTTTGTCAACAGTGTTGAGCGCATAGTACTAAATTATCACCTATACTTACGTCTTTATACTAATACCCTGCCCCTATCAGTACCTCCCCTCCCCCCTGCTGCTATGACTCCCGAATTGCCCCAAGGGGATCAATAAAGGAATATCTTAATACGAACATGGAAGACAGACGTCTGTTTCTGTGAAGCCATGCCCGTCACGATGCCACCACTGCCGCCTCCGGCTCCACATCCACACACCCCTGCGTGCAGATTAGAAGTAGCAGCCATTGTTTCACAACAAGCCATAATTAAAATGTTGGCTCTCTTTTCTCCTCGTCCTCGTTATCATCTGCTCCCGACTTCGCTGGCTTCCGCTGCACATCAACTGCATACATTAAGCCGTGAGAGCAGAGTTCGGAGGCCTCCATGTTTATTTCTGCACCACAAGAGTGCTGTGCGTGACGTCTTTGTTCAGGAGCAGGACCAGTTCACACAAACATTTTTTTTTAATGTTTTATCTGAACAGCTAAACAAAGAAAATCGGATCAGAGTAGGGGTGCATGATATTGATTTTTTGACCCCGATATCGATACCAATAACGTTCTGCTCCTCAAGGTCGATACTGATACCCGATAATATATATATATTTATTGTATTATAATTAGTTTTTTTTTTTTATGTATATTGCTGTAGTTTTGACCTAACCAGATTTATCATGACATGAACGTTACTACTATGAACAAAACAAAGCCAAGAGAACAGTTTTGACTCTTCAAATAAAGTGACTATATTTATTTTTCCAAATAAATATAATTTGAGTCAATCACAAAATTCACAATCCGTCAATGTTTATTTTAACCAAAAAATGTATTATATATCATGGGAGCTATCAATAATGTTATCGGGTTTATCGGGATGATGTCATAATTGCTGATATCGGCCCGATAATTATCGACCCGATTGTGCACCAAGGCTTGCAGTGTGAACGTAGCATACGAATGGTAAATAAATGGTAAATGGACTGCCTTTATATAGCGCTTTTATCCAAAGCTGTATTATCCTCATATATCCGCTTTACAACTTATGCCTCACATTCACTGGTTCACTCACACACAGACGGCAGAGGCGACCATGCAAGGTGCCAACCTGCTCATCGGGAGCAGTTAGGGGTTAGGCTCAAGGACACTTCGACACGCTGCCAGGAGGAGCGGGAATCTAACCGGGAACCTTCCGATTACCAGGCGACCGCTCTACCTACCACTGTCGTTATCCCCCCCTCTATGACTGGGCAAATGAAGTGTGGCAAAAACTAAGATGACAGCTACTCGTCTAGAAATGTATAGGCTAAGCACGTGTTACTCAAGGAAACCATGAAGCGAACAAATCATGCCGGCTTCAGAGAGGAATGGTGAGAAGCACTGTGACTAATTTGTGTGCTATACAGACCTGGTTATGAAGCATGATTCGTCTGTGGATTGCCACGTTCTAAACGTCTATATTACGACGACAGACGGATTGATGGGGAGTGCAAGCCGGTTGCGAAGCAGGGCGGTAGATGGATATTATTCTCATGAATTATATCTATATGCGCTTGTCAGCCAGAACGAGAAGCACTAAAGACCGTGCAAGGCAACGGCGGGCAGCCCACCTGCATAAACACGTGTGCCATGCAAACAGATCAGTGCACAGACTTCCCCATCAATCCAACTAATAAAATATTGTGTCTTTGTGTTAAAGAAAATATGAAGCCAGGCTATTTCTTAAATAATCGTCCCTTTAGTCGTTGGTTTATGGGTTCACTTTTCACAACTGTCTAGCCTCTCCTTGCTGCCCTGCAAATACTTTATTTGGTCTCCGTCACATTTATTTGGTCTCCGTCACATATATACCCAATCTGATTGATAATGTTTTCTCTACTGATGTTTATTCTCAGCTGCTGATGCTTGGTGTTTCAGTATATTGTTATTGGCAAACACAGGCCATGTGGACTTTGGATTGCTACCAACATTTGGTGTTGATACAAGGGTTTTCTAAAAACAAAAAAGGGACAAAAAGATAATAATAATTGTTGTATGTACACTACTATACAGTTATACAATTTTTTGTATGTGACCTTTTCTTTTATTTAAGTGACCTGTAGTGTGTGTGTGTGTGTGTGTGTGTGTGTGTGTGTGTGTGTGTGTAAGAGTGCAGGATGTGTGTGTGTGTGTGTGTGTGTGTGTGTGTGTGTGTGTGTGTGTGTGTGTGTGTGTGTGTGTGTGTGTGTGTGTGTGTGTGTGTGTGGGAGAGTGCAGGATGTGTGTGTGTGTGTGTGTGTGTGGGATAGTGCAGGATGTGTGTGTGTGTGTGTGTGTGTGGGATAGTGCAGGATGTGTGTGTGTATGTGTGTGTGTGTGTGTGTGTGTGTGTGTGTGTGTGTGTGTGTGTGTGTGTGTGTGTGTGTGTGTGTGCGTGTGTGAGGGATCAGTGTTCAGTGTTCTGATGGCCTGGGGGAAGAAGCTGAGCCTCTGTTCTTGTTGCATGTATGCGTAGGCGCTCGCAGCATTTACATTCACATTTACATTTAGTCATTTAGCTGACACTTTTATCCAAAGCGACTTACAAGTTCTGTACGACAAGTCATCAGGAAGGGCACAACTCTATCAGCTGAGTAACAATGTTCATCAAAGTGTTGAGTGCTACAGTGTAGGTTAGTATATTAGGACAAGTGCATGACAGTAAGGTTAGTTAGGGTTAGACTTTTTTTATTATAAAAAAATTATAATAATAATGGTAATGGTTATAGATAATGGTTGAAGAAGTGCGTCTTTAGTCGACGGCGAAAGATTGGACGGGTTTCGGCTGTCCTGTGGTAGGCAGTTCGTTCCACCATTGTGGGGCAAGGACCGAGAATAGGCGGCTTCTCCTTGATGACCCTCCCGGAGCTCGGACAGCAGCTTGAACAGGCTATTGTTGGGGTGGTGGTGAGGGGTCCTTCATTATTCTGCAGGCTCTGGATTTGCACCTCCTGTTGTACAAGTCCTGCAGTGGAGGTAATGCAATACCCTTGGTACGCTCTGCTGAGCGCACCACTCTCTGTAGGGCCTTCCTGTCCTGGACGTGGAGGAAGCTGCCTCACAGCTGGACGTGGAGGACGAGCAACAGGGAACATTCATCATCATCATCATCATCACGCTGTTGGCCAGTGAATGAATGCTTTGGGATTCTAGTGGATGGATCCTATCGGGCTCTTAGATGGTGTCTTTTCTATGCTACCCTCGGATCCGAGTGGGTACGTTTGCTCAAAGGATTTGTCTCGCAGTGACGCTCCACATCACCGCTTTTAATAATCGCCACGGTCTCGGAAGATACGAGACGTACTGGTTTTGAAGCGTCTGTGTTAAGGATGAACATGGAAGAGTCTGTCCGCTCTTGATTAAAAGCTCAGTTTTCACCGTCTACCTCTCTTTTTAGAGCACGACGTGTGAAATTACTTTTCTCAGACCATTTCTCATGACGTTGTCCATCTCTTCTCCGTCCCCTCAGGAAGTCCCCTGTGTGTGTGTGTGTGTGGGTTAAATGTAAGACCTTTTTAATACCACTTGGAGCTACATTTTATACCAATTTCATGACCATACTAGCAAAAAAAGAAACACATTGTAGTGACACTGAACTGGCGGCTGCACTTGCGTGCCAATTTAAATTCTTGTGCATTCCATACAAGCTCTGACTAGACGCAGCAAGCTCCCGGTAGAGCCGGGAAAAAAAACGACTTGAATACAAAAACATTTCAGATATTTAATATTACTTCATGATGTCCCGATTATGCGAATATCATTTCGTCTCAAAATATATTTTCCCAGGGCGGCTGAGTGGCGCAGTGTGCAAGGCGCTCACCACTAACGCAGGAGATGCTGGTATCGAGCCCAGCTCTTGGCGTTGCTACCGGCTTGGCCGGCTGTCGTACTAACACAATTAGGCAGTGTTCGAGGGTGGGAAAGCCGGTGGGTGGGGATTGGACGTTGTGGACAGTGACTCCTACAGGTCGGTTGGTGCGCCTGTACAGCAGAAGCAGGAAGTATCGGGGGCAGCGTGAGCCTCCCACCACTGAGAGATCGTTGTTCGGGTGACTGGAGTCTTTAATGATTCTCTTAGCCTTGCCCCTGCACCGCTTGTTGTAAATGTTCTGGAGGGTGGGGAGCCCCCCTCCAATTGTGCGTTCGGCTGAACGTGTCACTCTTTGTAGTCTGCTTCGGTCTTGTGCAGTGCTATTCCCAAACCAGGAGGTGATGTTGCCAGTCAGGATGCTCTCTATTGTACATGCGTAGAAGTTCTTAAGGATCTTCTGACTGACTTGGAACTTCCTTAGGCGCCTGAGGAAGTAGAGGCGTTGTCGTGCCTTCTTCACAACACTGTCAATGTGTGTGGTCCATGTCAAGTCCTCGGATATGTAGGCTCCGAGGTACTTAAAGCTGTTCACTCTCTCAACCGGTGCCCCGTCGATGCTGAGGGGGCTGTAGTCCTTGACCCCCGACCTCCTGAAGTCCACAATCATCTCCTTTGTTTTGCTGACGTTCAGGGAGAGGCTGTTTTCCTGGCACCATCCCGCCAGGACCTTGACCTCTTCCAGGTAGGCCCTCTCGTCGTTGGCAGAGATCAGGCCCACCACCACTGTGTCGTCAGCAAATTTGATGATTGTGTTGCTACTCCGCTGAGCCACACAGTCGTGTGTGTACAGGGAGTAGAGGAGGGGACTCAGAACACAGCCCTGGGGGGCCCCTATGTTGAGGGTGATGGATGAGGAGGTGCAGTTGCCTGCTCTCACCACCTGGGGTCTGCCCGTCAGGAAGTCCAAGACCCACTGGCAGAGGTCATAGTTCAAGCCCAGGTCCCTGAGCTTGGCTATGAGTTTGGAGTTAGGAATGAGAGGTGAAGCTTGTTGGGGGGGGGGGGGGGGTTAGAACGTTGTTCCTGGAAATAACGTTAGCCTGCTGCGACTCGCAAATATCTAGCTGTTAGCAATGACAGCAGCTAGCTTGAACTTTGATTATCCCAAGTTCGCTATTAAGTACAAACAAAAGCATCCATGTTAACGTTAGGGATGCTCGATATTGGCTTTTTTTACCGATACCGATATTGTCCAACTCTTAATATACCGATATCAACCGATACCGATATATGCAGGGTTTCCCCCCCAAAAAATTTAATAATTTCAGGTAATTAACATTACATATCTCTTGTTGTGGAATTAACACAACATTATGCATACTTTTGACAATAAATAAAATCAGAATTTGTTCTTACTTGCTTGCCTGGGTAAATAAAGGTTATAGAAATGTAAAAAAAATAAAAATAAAAAAATAAATATTATAATAATATCGGTAATCCCTAGTTAACGTGTTGGAGGGGGTTGAGTAGTATTTGAATAGTTCCCAGTGACTATCAAAGTCATTTAGTGAAGTTTGCCCGTCCCTACTCGTTAATCCATTACTTTGATTCTAACCCCCCCCCCCAAATGGTAAATAAATGGTAAATGGCTGCATTTATATAGAGCTTTTATCCAAAGCGCTTTACAATTTATTCCTCAAATTTTACCCATTCACTCACACAACGACAGCGGGGGCGACCCTGCAAGGTGCCAACCTGCTCACTGGGAGCAATTAGGGTGTCTTGCTCAAGGACACTTCGACACGCTGCCCGGGAGGAGCGAGAATTGAACCGGGAACCTCCGGGACCGGGTTACCAGACGACTGCTCTACCTTTCTCTACTTTCTCTCTGCAATCTGTTAAACAGATAAACCCTCCGGTGAGACGGACCGCTGAACTGTGATACCAGACGACTTTGGATAAAAAAAAAGCACGCTATCGACTTAGGGGTGACCCCCCACACACACACACACAGGGGGGGATTTAGATCGAGGCATTTGCCGATTAGGAGAGAAACAAACTCTCCCCCAGCTTCCCTCTGTATCTCTCTCTCTCATCTATCGCTATAGTCTCCCTCTCCAAAACACTCTTCACACTCATTTCATCTCTCATCTCTCTCTCATCCTCTCTCTCTCTTCCTCTCATCTCTCTCTCCCTCTCTCTAATGTATGCTAATCTGCTGCTGCCATGGTAACCCCTGCTCAGGATTTAGACCCAGTTCAGTGAAGGGGGGGGATGGAATAGCCTCGAATGTAATCCACCAAAAAATGGGCCAATTCCTGTAGAGAGACCTCCGCTCCCCACCCTCCCGATGTCCCATACATGTGTGTATACAGAAACACACACGTTATATAGCCTGGCAGACACCTCAGGGGAGAGGGAGAGGGAGAGGCTACAGCCTGGCAGACACCTCAGAGGAGAGGGAGAGGGAGAGGCTACAGCCTGGAAGACACCTCAGGGGAGAGGGAGAGGGAGAGGCTACAGCCTGGAAGACACCTCAGGGGAGAGGGAGAGGGAGAGGCTACAGCCTGGAAGACACCTCAGGGGAGAGGGAGAGGGAGAGGCTACAGCCTGGAAGACACCTCCAGGGGAGAGGGAGAGGCTACAGCCTGGAAGACACCTCAGGGGAGAGGGAGAGGGAGAGGCTACAGCCTGGAAGACACCTCAGGGGAGAGGGAGAGGGAGAGGCTACAGCCTGGAAGACACCTCAGGGGAGAGGGAGAGGGAGAGGCTACAGCCTGGAAGACACCTCAGGGGAGAGGGAGAGGGAGAGGGAGAGGGAGAGGGAGAGGCTACAGCCTGGAAGACACCTCAGGGGAGAGGGAGAGGGAGAGGCTACAGCCTGGAAGACACCTCAGGGGAGAGGGAGAGGCTACAGCCTGGAAGACACCTCAGGGGAGAGGGAGAGGGAGAGGGAGAGGGAGAGGGAGAGGCTACAGCCTGGCAGACACCTCAGGGGAGAGGGAGAGAGAGAGGCTACAGCCTGGAAGACACCTCAGGGGAGAGGAGTGGGAGAGGGAGAGGCGAAGAAGTGGTCTTCTCTGGGTCTGAGGTGTCAGGCTAACAAGTGGATAGGTCCACACGAACACACACACACACACACACACACATACATAAGTGAGGAAGAAAAACACTACTAGGCAAGCCTGGTTAATCCCGACCCGAATATATGCCAGCCAACCCCCCCTCTATGAGTAGCTATAGCCAAGATGAGGAGCAGGTTCAGACAGACTCAGACCCCCCGACACCCCCCCCCCCCCCCCCTATTTTATGGGAAAGCTTACCATCTTCTCCAGAGTCAGACAAAAAGATAGATACTAATTTCCTCCCTGTGCGGAACAAATTAATGGAAGCTTAGCACAAATTAATGGAAGCAGATACGGACTACTAGCCTAGCTTAAAACTCCGGGAGAGGTGTTTTGGGTGAACAGCTAAACTAGCCGTTTCCGCATCAGTTTGCTCAGTAGAGTTACTTCTTTTACATACAGAATATGCTGTGTAACTCAAGATGCTGTGGTCGCCTAAGTTTAAGTGGGCTACAAGGACGGTATGGTCTAAAATTTATATCACGGTATAATTTGAAGCATAGACGGTAACGGTATATATCACGGTATCAGTGTTTCTGTTAGAATAATTTTTTTTGCCTGATAGGCAGGCTATATAAAGAATGACATCCTCAAGGCATGTAGATTTATAATATTTTAACTTAAAACTAGGCTACTTTTGCGTATAAAGTCATTATATTCCAAATAAAATAAGTCCCGAGTCGAGACTCCTGCTCCCATTGCAAACAGCGGGGCTGGATTTTGCTAGAAGCATAATGTAGCTGCAGAGCCGCAGAGCGAATTGAATTGAATAAGAATTGAGACAAAGGTGCCACTCATCCTCAGCTTTAAGAATTGACAATTGTGTCAACAAATTGACACATGTGTCAACAAATTGACACACAAAATGCTTAGAGACGATGGGGGTCAGAACGGCGCAAGGGTGGGGGGGCGCTGTTTGACGGGCCTGTGACCAGACCTGAAATAGCCCCTGGCTCTGCGGCTCTGCAGCTGCATGCTATTCGCAAATCCACTGCTGCAGCCGTCCTCCCGGCTCCCGCTGCTGCCGTCGTTATCATAACACTACACACATATCGTAATGTTTACAGCAAACTGTAGTTGATCACCAGGTATGTTTTATTAACGTAGAATAATTCATATAAGAAAAACGTTAGGGAAATATCTTACCTTTCTCCACTGGTTAAAAATGCCAGGAACTGAAATTGAAACTTGCTGTGCGCAGCGGTGATTATGTGTTTATTATGAAATGACAATTGCGTGTTGACACGCCCACTGCGCGAAGCCTCCTAAATAACTTTTTCCAGTTTGCACATATCTATTATCTATGACTAATTCTATCTATTTTTAGGGGCAAATGCGATTGAAATAGTCGCGCTGTGGTTACATGACGTCATTGCTATTTTAGAGCTGCCCTACCGGTTACACGGTATAGTCAAAATCCATACCGTAGAGCAAATTAATACCGTTTATACCGTATACCGTTTATACCGTCCACCCCTAACACTCGCACATGTGTGTTTCAACCATGGACAGTCAGCTGACTACAACACTAACACCAGTGGCGGCCGCTGGGTACTTCGCCACTAGGGGCGCTATACCAAATATTTTGCGAACATGTACAGTACAGTACTGTACCACGCAAGACTCATGGCAAGACGTGAGCGATTCGACTCACGCTCACGGCAATGAATCGGCTCTTATGAACGAGTCGCTGATAACAAACTATCATTACACATGGGCAAAACAGAGTCCATTCTCTTCGGTTCAAATAACAAACTCAGCAAGACCGACGGCTTCTCAGTTACAGTGGGTGACAATATTGTCACAAGGAAAGATGAAATTACCTACCTGGGGTCCATCCTAGAGGCTAATCTCTCCTGTGACAAAATGGCATCCAATGTAATAAAAAAAGTCAACCAACGAACTCGATTCTTGTACCGGATCTCCTCTCTGGTAAACAAGAACACCCTGAAGACTCTGGCAGGAGCACTCATTCAGGGGTACTACGACTATGCTTGCACCTCATGGTACCAAAGCACCTCAAAGGCGCTAAAAACAAAATTACAAACATCTCAAAACAAACTGGTCAGACTACTGCTTGACCTTACTCCTAGAACCCACCTCACCCCTGCCCACTTCGACAACCTAGGATGGCTTAGAGTAGACGACAGAGTACAACAACTTGCAATGGGCCTGGTCTACAAGATACACTACACGACCAAGGTACCCATGTACATGTCAAAATACTTCCCAAAGGTCAGTGAATACCACGATCACAACACCAGAGGGAGCTCCACAAATCATGTCAAACCCAGATTCGGCTCAAATAAGGGACTAAACACGTTTCGCAATTATGCCACATCAATGTGGAACGCCCTACCCAAAGCTGTAAAGGAATGTGGATCACTACCCACTTTCAAAACCTCTCTCAAGGGACACCTACGTGAGACTGCAATTCAACACTGGCCCCTGTAAATATCCTAACCCAATCATTCCAACCCCCTCCAATGTACAGTCATTTACCTAGTATGGTTTTGTCAATAGTTCAATGTACAATTGTGTTTGTTTGTACAGTGTCTCCTCCCCCCCCCCCTCAATGTACAGTGTTACTTGTTTATACAGTATGCCCCCCGCCCCCCCCCCCCCCCCAACCACCTCCAATGTAAATTACCCAGTATGGTTGTCAATATCCCAATGTACCCAACCCCCCCCACCCAACCTCCAATGTACAGTTTCTACGTCAAATGTATATACTCCCTTTTCTTGACTCCTTCTGTATCACAAACAGTACTGTATTTGCAAATCTGGTATGTCATAAATGTATAGATGTAGCAGTACTGACTATCTGTATGTCATGTATGTCATATATGTCTATATGAATTGAAAATGGGGGACCCTGATGGAAACAAGACAAACGTCTTTCTCAGGTCTGCATCCCCTTAACAATTGTATGTATTGAGCCGTACTGTATTGTACCCATTCTGCAATCTGTTAAATAAAGTTTTCATTCATTCATTCATTCATTCGCTCAGCTGTTACTACAACAACACACAACCAGTCAAATAAAGTATAGTCTAGACTCTAATTCACAACTTGAAACACAATATAAATAGAAAAGTTAGAAACAAAACTCGCCCGTCTCCAAACACAGGCAGATCTCTCCCTCTCTCCTTCTCTCTCTCACACACAGCGCGACGTGGAATCGATTCGTTACACAATCAGACCTATTATATACCAAGAATAACTTCAGTATGAGTACAGGGCTGTACACATATTTTGCATATTGTTAAACGAGCCAAGGCTAGCTATTAAACTATCGATATGAATCGAAAATCTGGGACCCTGATGTAAACAAGACAAACGTCTTTCTCTGGTCTGCATCCCCTTAACAATTGTGTGTATTGAGCCGTACTGTATTGTACCCATTCTGCAATCTGTTAATAAAGTTCTCATTCATTCATTCATTCAAACATAGACGATATTGAACAAGCCATAATCCACGTATTTTCAATCCGAGAGAGCTGCAGTAGTTAAATCAATGAGCCATCGATAAATAAACAATCAGCAATGTCTCGCTTCACGAATGGCCAGCAGTAGTACTGCTCCTAAAAAAACTATTTACAACCGTTAACGTTAAGAAGAGAGAGAGAGAGAGAGAGAGAGAGAGATTTCTTCAACCTCGAACCTAAATTCCTTAGCAACCCGTGTTACCAAGTAAACAAATCACAGAACGATAGCCAGTTAGCCCGCACCAGCCTAGTAGTACTACTAACGTTAGCTCCCAGAACGATAGCCAGTTAGCCCGCACCAGCCTAGTAGTACTACTAACGTTAGAGAGAGAGAGAGAGAGACTCACTGTTTAGTTGAAACGTCCAGGGCAGGAAACGTGTATAATCCGCCATATAGCTTGTTAGCCAAGTGTTAGCTCAGCTGAGCTCGTCGACGTTAGCACAACACTCAACAAGTACATTCCTTTGTCCATTTCCGCTCGAACAGACTGCAAACTACCTGGCGTTCTATCGCCATGCCCATGCTCTAAGACAAACTCTAACCTTAACCAACTTTGAAAGAGTGCCTAAGCTTAACAGTCTAAAGAACTTGCAGTCACAGCACGGCACGCTCTAAGACAAACAACAGTCCTAGTACCAGGAACCAAGCTAGAAGCTAGAATTGGAACATTAGAAATTGGATTCGGCCAATCAGAGATCGTCTCTGTGAAATTCTGCCATAGAAAAAAATACTGGCGTCGGCCAATCAGAGAGCGTCTCCGCGAAATGCGGCTATGGAAATTCTCACGGAAGTTCACGCTGCTTTCTAGACCGCTTCAAATCGCGCTCGGATTCCAACATAATAGTCATATTTCAACGCACAACGCCGTATGCACTGATTGGCTGTGACGGAGACAGCGATCAAACTGTGACGCGCAGTCAGAGCGCTATCGCTTCTTGCCCGGGCGAGAAATACGAAAAAATAAAAAAAAACGTCACTTCCTGCCCATGAAAACGCTGTTTTTTTAATTTAGATAATAACGTTATATTGTGCATTGGAAATACAAACACTTAAAATGAGTAAATATTATTCATTTTAAACATGTTTATATTATTTATAGGGCTATAAAACAAAAAACAAAAAAGTTTTTTTTTCTTCTTCTCTCATTTAACAGGTGGGTCGGCGCCCTAGCGCCACCAGTGGCGAGCCGCCACTGACTAACACACATGCTTGTTTCAACAACGGACAGTCAGCTGACTACAACACTAACACATGCTTGTTTCAACAATGGACAGTCAGCTGACTACAACACTAACACACATGCTTGTTTCAACAATGGACAGTCAGCTGACTACAACACTAACACATGTGTGTTTCAACAACGGACAGTCAGCCGACTACAACACTAACACATGCTTGTTTCAACAATGGACAGTCAGCTGACTACAACACTAACACACATGCTTGTTTCAACAATGGACAGTCAGCTGACTACAACACTAACACATGTGTGTTTCAACAACGGACAGTCAGCTGACTACAACACTAACACATGTGTGTTTCAACAATGGACAGTCAGCTGACTACAACACTAACACATGTGTGTTTCAACAATGGACAGTCAGCTGACTACAACACTAACACACATGCTTGTTTCAACAATGGACAGTCAGCTGACTACAACACTAACACACATGCTTGTTTCAACAATGGACAGTCAGCTGACTACAACACTAACACACATGCTTGTTTCAACCATGTACAGTCAGCTGACTACAACACTAACACATGTGTGTTTCAACAATGGACAGTCAGCTGACTACAACACTAACACACATGCTTGTTTCAACCATGTACAGTCAGCTGACTACAACACTAACACACATGTGTGTTTCAACAATGGACAGTCAGCCAGGGACCGCACCCTCTGGATCGGGCCGAAGGGATTAAGTCAGGCTGCCCCTGAAACTATGGCAGACGAGAGTCGACTGTATCAGAGTCATAAGTGAACAGCACTGAATGTATCAGAGAGACAGTTAGGGATACACACCAAACAATGGTACTTTTGTATCATTTAATCAAACTATCATTATTTGATTAATGTAATGACTACTTTACTGTTGTCATGATACTGTAATTTCTAACTTTGATACAATACCACAAAGAATTTATCGATATTCAACACCACAGGGGGGTCAGTTACGTAGCTTCCAACTGAATTAAAATGCATACGTAGGCCATCTTCACCCCCTTGTGCTTTATTATAGAGGTGTACTGTGTGTTCTCATAATTGAATTTACTACCGCCCATAGTCAGTGTTTTACCCAGCGGTGTGATTTCTCAGGGCCGATACTGCAGCTCTCCGAGGGGCTTAGCTTAGCTTTCTGGGACATCTTGTTTTAACGCTCCAGTGACGTTGAAACGAGAGCCTCTTGGAATGCTTCAGTAACGTCTCCTGCCTGCGTCTTGCCTGGTTCACTCGCCCCTCAAACGCCAATATCCAAATAGCACTCCTGCTGGTTTCATTTTCATTCCAAACCGGTCGCAGAGGCTCTGCGTCGTCTTTAACAAGAGGAGAGGAGAGGGGAGGGGAGAGGAGAGGAGAGGAGAGGAGAGGAGAGGAGAGGAGAGGAGAGGAGAGGAGAGGAGAGGAGAGGAGAGGAGAGGGGAGGGGAGGGGAGGGGAGGGGAGGGGAGGGGAGGGGAGGGGAGGGGAGAGGAGAGGAGAGGAGAGGAGAGGAGAGGAGAGAGAGGAGGAGGAGAGGAGAGGAGAGGAGGAGAGATAAGAGAGGAGAAAGAGAGGAGAGGGGAGAGAAGAGAGAGGGGAGAAGAGAAAATAGAGAGGAGAGGAGAGGAGAGGAGAGGAGAGGAGAGGAGAGGAGAGGAGAGGAGAGGAAGAGAGAGATAGGTGTTTAGGGAGTCCCCTGAGAACAGAGCACTGAGTGAGATGAGGCGAGGCTAGCTCTCTGTAGGGCACGGTGTGTGTGTGTGTGTGTGTGTGTGTGTGTGCGTGTGCGTGTGTGTGTCTCTCTCTGTCGGAGAGATGCAGGCAGCAGATAGTTAAACAGTCTGTGAACATGTTCAGAATGGATATGTTGTTGAGTCTCTGTCTAAACGACTCCCACACTGGAGATGATCGTGGGAGTGTTGTCTTTAGCTGCAGCTGCTCCAGAACAGTGTTTACTGTTTACCCCGATTTGACCGGGCGCAACCATCTTACAGTTGTTGCGACGCACGTTATTGCAAATCCACGTTATTTCCATAAATCGATGACATTGATTACGTCGATGAGTCGCCTCAAAGAGTCATAGTGAGCTGACAGAATGTAGCAGAGTCATAGTGAACAACCCTGGACAGACAGAATGTATCAGAGTCATAGTGAACCGTGTGATGATGACCGGGAGGATGTGACCCTCTCTGCGCCGCCCCCACGCCCCCATGCCTCAAATAGATCCGCCATCAGCCCTATTTTAAAATATTTCAAAATGTTCAGTTGCTATTGCATGCACTTATCTGTGTTTCATTACACATATGAGTGCATGCTTACCAACTGTCCGCCTGTTTTATTGCAACACTACTATCACCGACAAGAAGGGAGATCCCCCCCTTGAACGGCCCTTCTAAAGTTTCTCTCCTCCACATTGCCTGTGGTGCATTTTCTTCCCTATTGCTAGGTTTTAGTGAGTTTTTCCTTACCATCGCGTTGCATTCATTTATTTTATTTATTTAAAATGTTTTGGACTTTATGGTGTTTTTTGTTTTGTTCTCGATTTATTGTGATGTTTCTTCTTCTTGACTTGTTTAAAGAAGACGTGTACGGCCCATGGGGACATTAACGTGTGTTGTCGGGCCTTACAAATACATTTGATTTGATTTGAAGGGCCCAGAGCAGACAGAATGTATCAGAGCCCTGGTCTAGCTAGATACTCCAACAAAGACATATTGCAAGCAGCTGCTCATTGTTCCATACCCGTCCTTGGAGCAGGTCGGTACACAAACACAGCACACAAGGGTTAGAGGTGCCCGTGCTCAGGGGGCACTTCGGCAGCATCGCCACCGACGGTACAGGGGGGGGGGGATCGAACCGGCAGCCGCTGGGATTACCGGGAGGCCTGCCTAGTACCCAACAGACCTTGCCAAGCGGCCGAATGGCAGCGGATGAGAGCAGGGAGGGAAAACGTTGTCAGCCTCCAGCTGGACTCCTCCAGAACAGGCTTGTGGAGAGAGACGGGTACTCACAAGCTGCCGTTTGAATGGAGACGGATGGAAACGCTGTGGAGGAGGAGGCAGCCAGACGGGGTTTGGGCCGGGGGTAGTGCCCAGACGCTCAAAAGGGCTCCAGGATTGAATACAAGGTCTCCCTCCTCACCCATCAGTGCATCCACAGCAACGCCCCCTCCTATCTAAAGGAGCTCATGGCTCCCCTGACCTCCACCCGCTCCCTCCGCTCTGGACACTCAAACACAGGACACACCTCTGCACCATGGGGGTGACCGGACCTTCTGCTCAGCTGCTCCTCAGCTGTGGAATGCCCTCCCGGACCATCTGAGAGCACCACAGTCCAGTGAGGTTTTTAAAAAAGGGGCCTAGGGGCGGCTACGTGGCGCAGTGGGCAAGGCGCTCGCAACGAATGCTGGAGACTAGGCTCGAAGAGGATGCCTCCTGTTCGAGCCCCGCTCTCCACATTGCTTTCAGTTTAGCTGGTCGTCCACAGTAATACACATTGGCCGTATTACGGGGAGGGAAACTGATGGGTGGGGATCGGGCGTTGTGGACAGCAACTCCTACAGGTAGGTTGGTGCGCCTGTGCAGTAGAATCAAGAAGCGACGGGGGCGGGGCCCCTCCAAAGCCCAGACCCCCGACGCTGAAAGATCGCGCCGCGCAGGTGGAAAGATGCGACGGCTGTTACCTCGAGTATCGGAGGGGACTCGTGCTATGTATGACTTAGTCCACATTGCAGCCGGCTTGTGGGAGGCAAGAAACAACGTTCGAAGACAGGGGAGGGTTGAATTGGACGATATGAAAATTGAGATGGGAGAAAAAAATAGAAAATGGGAGAAAGTGGATAAAAAAAAGGGGGGGCCTAAAAACATTTCTTTTTAACAAGGCATTTGCCTCAATTATTCTTTTACTTTTATTTTTACTTCTATTCATTTGATTATTATTATTATTTTCCATTTAATTGGTTGTTTTATTAATTTTGATTGTTTTTATTCATTTAACTTTTGTTTTTATCTTTATCTCCTGTAGCACTTTGAGATTTTCTCAAATTGAATTTATTATTATTATTATTATTATTATTATTATTATTATTATCATTATTATTATTATTATTATTAAGGGCCTTATGCAGTCTGAGGAGAGAAATATGTTCCGCAGAGCCTGCAGATACTTCATATTAAAGATATTGCAATTGCAGTATGATTCACGATATGAAAGGGAACAGTGTTTTCTTTGCATTGTTATTTAGATTTTGACTGAAATAGTATTACATTATGGTGATGTGATTCCGGTGGTCATCTGTACCACACAAATCATGTGTTTTCTAAAAAAGGACCATACCAGTCTAATTTAGATTTTTAGATTAGATTAACGTATTATTATTATTTTTTAATTATCTTTTCCCCCCCCTCTTTTTACGTTTTTCTTCCCTCCCAATGTTAGTCGTTATGCCAATTCCCAATCCCCTTCCTGGTCGTTGCGCACTCTACCCCCTACCGTCGGTCTGGGAGGGCGGAGACTATCACATGCTTCCTCCAACACACGTCTAGCCAATCAACCGCTTCTTTTCACCTGGCAGTGCGGACTCTCACTGGGGGAGTGTAACGTGTGGAAGGTCACACTACCTCCCTCCAGATCCCTTCCTCGCTGAGCAGGCGCCCCCAACCGAACTGTAGGAGTCGCTGTTTACAACGACCAGGACCCACCCACGCTGGCTTCCCACCCGCTAACACTGCCAATTGTGTCAGTATGGACGGTCGGCCATGCCGGAGGCACCACAGCCGGATTCGATCCCACTGGCTATGTGGTGGTAGACAGACGCTTAGTCCGCTGCGCTACCCGGCCGCCCATATTAACGTTTATTGTCATCATTCAGCACAAGTACAGTACAACGAAAAGAAGTGTGGAATCCAATAGTTCAATAGTAATATATGCAATGTACAGGTGATTAAACTGGGTATAAAATATATAAATTAGTACTACTGAGTGTAGTGCTAATCGGGATGCATGTACAGTGATGCAGGTATATGTACAGATATAGTATCTACAGATACTATAACCATCAGTACCATTCCATTGCCAGATACTGTCCCTGACTTTAAAGGATAACTCCACTTTTTTTTTAAATTAGCTTATTTAACATCTTCCCTGGAGTTAGACAAGAAGATGCATACCTTTTTTGTCTCTGTGCGTGCATTTTATCTTTGGGAATAGACGCTCCGTTAGCATAGCTTAGCTTCATCACTGGAAGTGGGGGAGGACAGTAGCCTTACAGTGCCTTACAGTGTATTGCAAGGTCTGACATTGACCAAACTTGATATGCATGACCTTGGTGGGCTCTAGGTCAACTCCTGAAAAGGGGGTCAATGTCAGACCTTGCAATCAAAAGTTAGGGGCGCACTGAAATTATGGCAAGGGTTATTAGCCCCCTAACTTTTGATTGCAAAGTCTGACATTGACCCCCTTTTCAGGAGTTGACCTAGAGCCCACCAAGGTCATGCATATCAAGTTTGGTCAATGTCAGACCTTGCAATACACTGTAAGGCACTGTAAGGCTACTGTCCTCCCCCACTTCCAGTGATGAAGCTAAGCTATGCTAACGGAGCGTCTATTCCCAAAGCTAAAATGCACGCACAGAGACAAAAAAGGTATGTATCTTCTTGTCTAACTCCAGGGAAGATGTTAAATAAGCTAATTTAAAAAAAAAGTGGAGTTATCCTTTAACTAATCCGAATGCAAATGTGTATACAAATGTGTATAAAGTGTAAATTGTGGTAGATCTCAGCTTACCTTTCATGCTGCCATTGATGTTGAAAAGGGGTGAGATTATACTAGGGGTGTAACGGTACACGAACCGATTCTGTACGGGACCGTCGGTTCAGTACGCGCCGTGTACCGAACAAATGCAACATTACTTTAATACGGAATGTGCATGCATACCCTTGCAGAACTTAATTAAAAACTCCAAGTCCCCTTCTTTTCACAATCTAATATTAATTTTACAATCAAATGTATGTTGTATGTATGTACAAATAGAATATTTATCGACAGCCCTACTCAACAGTAACCGAACACTACGCCATCCCCGAGTGGAACAGGGAAAGCCACGTTCTGCAAAAATTTCCCCCACTGTACCGAAATGAACAGTGAACCGTGACTTCAAAACCGAGGTACGTACCGCACTGTGGTTTGTGTGTACCGTTACACCCCTACAATATACACCATGGAACGTGAAAAAAATATTTAGTCAGTATGAAAGTCAAATGAGATCTGGATAGTGAGATATTTTCTTTTTTTTCTTTTCTTTATTATTATTATTATTATTATTATTATTATTATTATTATTATTATTATTATTATTATTATTATTATTATTATTATTATTATTATTATTATTATTATTATTATAAAAAAAAAATCTTGTTTAATCTGTGGATTGTTTGTTTCTTTGTATATGGTATGAATTATTATTTTGTGTAAATTAGGTTGTACGCCGACCATCAAGTAATACTCGTTTTGTTTAGGAATAGGGGGCAGGTAGCTATAAGAATTATTCTTCTTCCTGCTCCTTTTGCCCCATGGTATGGTATTTATGATTTTGTATGAAAACTCTATGATTGTATTGCTTCCATGTGGCAAATAAAACTCTGAATCACCATGGAACTTGAAAGTCGCCAGGCGTACAGGTAGGGTAGGTGTGAAAACAACCACTGCACCTTTACCTTCGCCGGCTGGATGCAGGGGTTGTAGTGGAGTAGAGGGTAGTGGAAGGTACTCGGCTCAGTGGTGTTCAGACGGGTGAATTATTTACACGCAGCGTTTTACACCTACTGTACGAACACAACGTTAGTTAAAGACAGACTATCTCTGGTGGTAATTAGACCGGTGTGATTCTATGGAATATGATTCCTAGACCGCGGCATCGCTGCGGCTCAATATGAACCCTTTGTGAAATGGTTAATATTGAGCCGCAGCGATGCCGGGGTCTAGGAATCATATTCCATAGAATGACACCGGTCTAATGTGATAGTAAAGGGTTAACCTTCTGTCGTGTGGCAGCGAAAGGGTTAACCTGCCGTCGTGTGGCAGTGAAAGGGTTAACCTTCTGTGAATTGTCGCAGTGAAAGGGTTAACCGTTTTGGTAGTGTGGCAGTGAAAGGGTTCATTTAGAATGGTCTTTTGACAGCCCGCCGCGTGTTTGGATATCACACACAAGGCCACGGTGAGAATTCAATAACATTTCAATTAATTGCTCAGGACGAGCCGTTACTATGAGCACTGGAAATTATTACCAGGCTATTCTCTTGCATAGCGTTCAGCTGGTGTAGCCTACAGGCTCGGAGAGAGAGAGCGTGTGTGTGTGTGTGTGTGCGTGTGCGTGCGTGTGTGGGCTCGGAGAGAGAGAGAGCGTGTGTGTTTGCGTGCGTGCGTGCGTGTGCTGTATAGGCTCAGAGAGAGAGAGAGTGTGGGTGTGTGTATGTGTGTGTGTGTGTGTGTGTGTGTGTGTGTGTGTGTGCGGACATTGTATAGGCTCAGAGAGAGTGAGGGTGTGTGTGTATATGTGTGTGTGTGCATGCACGTGTCTATGTGCGTCTGTACACTGTATGTGTCTGTGCAGCTCTGTGCATGTGTGTGTGTCTGTGCGCATGCACGTGTGTCCATGTGCGTATGTACACTGTATGTGTCTGTGTGCAGCTCTGTGCGCACGTGTGTGTGTGTGTATGCGCGCGCACGAGCGTGTGAATTTATGTATGTCAGTAATGGGAGCGATAGACGGGGAGAATCTCCCCGTGGAGAAACGAGTGTATTTATACGCGAGTGCGTACGTGTGCTTCACTGCTTAGCGTAGGAGCACATGCCAGAGTCTTAGTGTGTGTGTGTGTGTGTGTGTGTGTGTGTGTGTGTGCATGACAGTGCACGGTGAGGGGGAGGGGGGCGTGGGCCCAGCTGTAGTGCCGACGTAACGATGTGAAAGCTGACAGATCGCTGGCTGCTGCTGTAGAGCGGGGGAGAGAGAATACCTCTGTCATTAAAGCAAATATGAATGAGGCTCCAGCGGAGATGGTTACGCGGTACACTGGTGTGTGTCTGTGTGTAGCGCGTACATGTGTGTGTAGTGGGGGGGCTCCCCCCCCCTCAGCTACATCAGTCAGTATGGTGCCCCTCCCACCTCCCTGCCAACACACACTCTCCAGTGTCATTCTCCTTCAGGCTGAGAGGAAGCGCAAGACCCCCCCCCCTTACCCCCTACTCCCACACACACACACACACACACACACACACACTAGCACAGGCATAGACACACATATATACCAGCGAACACAAACTCCAAACCCCTCAAAACTGAACCTGACGGCAGATACACTCTGTGCACGAGGTGACAACACGCTACCACTGTGGCCAATGTCACAGAGGAACAGACACATCACATTGTACAGTACTCCTACTGTACACACACACACACACACTATCCATACTCCTAACTATAAACAAATCAGCATGCATGCCCAACCGAACAACAAGGTGTGGTCCCCTCTCTCGCTCCACAACAACCCCCCCCCCCTCCAGTCCTCCCGTGAGCCCGACTAACTAGGTGAGTGGGTGGGTGGGCGGTGCGTGTGGTCGGTCCTGGTCCTACCTGTCAGAGACGTCATGGCTGGACGTGGCGGCTCCCAGCAGAGCTGCTGCTGCACTGCTCCCCACCACCGCTGCTGCTGCAGCGCCTCTGCCTGCCTCCATCATCACACACACTCACCACCACCGCAGTGTGCAGCCTGCCAGAGAGAGAGGGAGAGAGGGAGGGAGGGAGGGAGGAGTGGAGAGGTAGGTGTCAAGACGGAGAGAAAAAGCAGAGAGAGAGAGAGAGAGAGGGAGGGGAAAGGTAGAGAGGAGGAGGAGAGGTAGATGCCAAGACAGAGAGAAAGCAGAGAGTGAGAGAGAGAGAGAAAGCAGAGAGAGAGTGAGAGAGGGAGGGAGGGGAAAGGTAGAGAGGAGAGGTAGATGTCAAGACAGAGAGAGATAGAGAGAGAGAGGAGAGAGAGAGAGAGAGAGAGAGAGAGAGAGAGAGAGAGAGAGAGAGAGAGAGAGAGAGAGAGAGAGAGAGAGAGAGGAGAGAGTGAGAGAAAGCAGAGGGAGAGGAAAGGTAAAAGGGAGAAGGAGAAGGGGAGTGGAGAGGTAGATGTCAAGACAGAGGGAGAGAGAAAGCAGAGTGAGAGAGCAAGAAAGCAGAGAGAGAGAGAGAGAGAGAGAGAGAGAGAGAGAGAGAAAGCAGAGTGAGAGGGGAATGAGAAGAATCACACGCAGTGACAAGAGGGATGACAGGGGGAAGGTGGAGGGAGAAGTGAAAGTGAGTTGGGAGAGAAAAAAGAGGGAGATGTGACATCAGAGAAATGATGGAGAGGGGAAGATTGACAGAGGATGGATAGAGAGAGAGAGAGTGAATGAGAGCGAGAGATGGTGATGAGAAGGAAGAGGAGAGAGAGGATGAATAGGAGAGGTGATGAGAAGGGAGAGAGAGAGAGAGATAGGGTGAGTGATAAAAAGGAAGAGGAGAGAGATGGATGGGTGATGAGAAGGAAGAGGAGAGAGATGGATGGGTGATGAGAAGGGAGAGGAGAGAGAGAGGAGGAAGAAAAGATTATGGTGTGTTTGTAGCATTGAAATCACATTAGGCAAGCGGATGAAACTCCTCTAAATCACGGTTGTTGCAGCATGGCGCCCCCTCTGTCGACCCGCTGTCATCAAACTACAGGATTGTTAACTACGCCAGCAGGCGGTATGCCTGGGGAGGTTGTGTATTTGGTCGCGTCTGTCTTAAGGCGCTGATATACTCTAAAACTGACGCATACGCGCACGTGGCTCTGTTTATAGTACATTTTATTGGTGTCTGTAAGCGTACGTGATCCACACATGCGCACTAGGATGAGGATCACACTCCAGGCCAGTGACAGAATAGTCGGCGCGCATATTATCCATGGGGGGTATCCGCGTGGTCACAAAATCTGGGAGGCACGCGGACACCCATGCGGACGTCTGCGCTGACAAGAGCCGTGACGAAATTGACCACATTTACATCACATACCAACGCGCGGCACCCGTGGAAAGTATAATCTGGCCTTTACGGTCTGGCTGTCCACAGCGAATCTCACAAACTACAGGGCCATTTGGAGGAAACATCACACACAGATTGTCGTCAGAACAGTCTTATGTTCGCAGGTTAAGTATTTCATGTTCGCTATTGCCCATTACCAGGCCGCCGTCATCTTTTCAACCAGGAAATGCTTGTGTAAAACCTAGTATAAAAGTGATCAATGCGAGAAAAACAATTATAAATTCAGTCTCTTAGTTACAACATTATGTAAGCTAAACAGGGTTGTGATTATAGGTGAATCTCGTTACAACAATGTGCAGCTAAGCAGGGTTGCGATTATAGGTGAATCTCATTACAACAATGTGCAGCTAAGCAGGGTTGTGATTATAATTTATAGGTGAATCTCCTAGTTACAACAATGTGCAGCTAAGCAGGGTTGTGATTATAGGTGAATCTCGTTACAACATTGTGCAGCTAAGCAGGGTTGTGATTATAGGTGAATCTCCTAGTTACAACAATGTGCAGCTAAGCAACTAAGGTTGTGATTATAGGTGAATCTCGTTACAACATTGTGCAGCTAAGCAGGGTTGTGATTATAGGTGAAGTATTTCCAATGTTCACAGGAACCCTCGCTCTCAGGCCTCTACAGCACGACTGACGCGACTTAACGTTAGCAGCCCACACTAGACTATTCAAACAGAGAACACGATTTCCACAGCTGTGATGGCTTTCAAATGTAGACAGGCAAAAAAGAAAAGCACAATTTCCCTCACGTCTGTGTTTGGCCCTCCTTTCTATAATCCTCTCTCCCGCTGCGCTCTGTCGTCACGACAGTCACGTCTCCCCCGTTAATGTTCCATAATGTATTTCAGAGCACATTCACATTGGTAGTGAATCATCTGGACCCATGTGAGCTGCCGCTGCATTGTGTGTGTGGTCCGTTACTCGCTCCAACATATGGCAAGAGAGTCGGCAGAGAACATTGATCTGTTCATTTAACCGTGATCACATCACCCATCAGCCTTGATGTAGGCAACATCAGCCTTGATTTATGTAGGAAAAGTCAGCCCGTTTCTTTGACTCTTGATATTATCTCATGTACCACATGTATGTCACATCAAAACTCTGATCACATTGCACCAGCAGATACAAACTAGTTACATTGACCAAGGTACTGGCATTACAACTGGAGTTGGTCCCTTGACCAAGGTACTGGCATTACAACTGGAGTTGGTCCCTTGATCAAGGTACTGGCATTACAACTGGAGTTGGTCTCTTGACCAAGGTACTGGCATTACAGCTGGAGTTGGTCCCTTGACCAAGGTACTGGTCATTACAACTGAAGTTGGTCCCTTGACCAAGGTACTGGCATTACAACTGGAGTTGGTCCCTTGACCAAGGTACTGGCATTACAACTGGAGTTGGTCTCTTGACCAAGGTACTGGCATTACAGCTGGAGTTGGTCCCTTGACCAAGGTACTGGCATTACAGCTGGAGTTGATCCCTTGACCAAGGTACTGGTCATTACAGCTGGAGTTGGTCCCTTGACCAAGGTACTGGCATTACAACTGGAGTTGGTCTCTTGACCAAGGTACTGGCATTACAACTGGAGTTGGTCTCTTGACCAAGGTACTGGCATTACAGCTGGAGTTGGTCCCTTGACCAAGGTACTGGCATTACAACTGGAGTTGGTCCCTTGACCAAGGTACTGGCATTACAACTGGAGTTGGTCCCTTGACCAAGGTACTGGTCATTACAACTGGAGTTGGTACCTTGACCAAGGTACTGGCATTACAGCTGGAGTTGGTCCCTTGACCAAGGTACTGGCATTACAGCTGGAGTTGGTCTCTTGACCAAGGTACTGGCATTACAGCTGGAGTTGGTCTCTTGACCAAGGTACTGGCATTACAACTGGAGTTGGTCTCTTGACCAAGGTACTGGCATTACAACTGGAGTTGGTCTCTTGACTAAGGTACTGGCATTACAACTGGAGTTGGTCCCTTGACCAAGGTACTGGCATTACAACTGGAGTTGGTCTCTTGACCAAGGTACTGGCATTACAACTGGAGTTGGTCTCTTGACTAAGGTACTGGCATTACAGCTGGAGTTGGTCCCTTGACTAAGGTACTGGCATTACAACTGGAGTTGGTCCCTTGACCAAGGTACTAGTGTTGTCACGATACTGGAATTTTCGAACTTCGATACGATATCTTGAAAAGTATGGATATTCGATACCATTTTCGATACCACGGGGGAAAGGTTCAATCTTAAAATGTAAAAAACGTTTTTTTTTTTTTTTTTTTTTTTTTTTTAAATACATTTTGCTTTTGTTGCTGGTTGATTCTCCTCAGCTTCTCTCTGGTACTACAGTATAAGAGAAGATAAATATAACACTTTTAAAACCCTTTGTTTATCTTTAGATCACACATTTAAAAATAACTGTTCATCTCACTTCAATAATCTTTATTGCAGAACATGGTATTTTCTCAAGCAGACAGATGTAAACACTGTAATCTGTGTTGCATGTACCTGACAAACTGAACTGTTTGTATTACAGTCATATTCCAACTTAACTGAATGCACATGCGTGTGTGGACTACTGTACTATTACAGGTATTGAAATTAACAATGCAACTTCCTTATACAATTTTCTTTATGAATAATTAAATATCGATATTTCGGGAAATAAGTATTGAAACAGTTTTAAATATTCAGAATCGATATGTATCGATTTTTCGATATTTTTGACAACACTACAAGGTACTGGTCATTACAACTGGAGTTGGTCCCCGGGTGCTGGACTATGTGTGGCTGACCCACTGCTCCTAAATAGTCAAGATGGGTCAATTAGCAGACAACGAATTTCCCCAAGGGGATTAATAAAGGTTCATCTTACTTACAACTTACTTATAAACATGATGGTGTTACGACCACAGTGTGCCAATATTCCATAATGCAGCTTTAAACATGCAGTATACTGCATCCGAGACCGCTTACCTCCTGAGCGACAATGGTTCAGGAGGTAGAGCGGTTGTCTGGTAATTTAGAGGAGAGGGGAGGGGAGGAGAGCAGATTAGAGGAGAGCGCAGAGAGGAGGAGAGCAGAGGAGAGGGGAGGAGAGCAGAAGAGAGGAGAGGAGAGCAGAGAAGAGCAGAGCGCAGAGGAGAGGGGAGAGGAGTCAATGAAGAAGAGAGGAGAGGAGAGAGGAGAGCAGAGGAGAGGAGAGAGCAGAGGAGAGGAGAGAGGAGAGAGCAGAGGAGAGGAGAGAGCAGAGGAGAGCAGAGAGCAGAGGGGAGGAGAGAGGAGGGGAGCAGAGGAGAGGAGAGAGGACAGGAAACTCACGTGCCATAACAGAAACATCTGCTTCTGAATGAGGGGATGGATGGGTAGCTACATTCTCCCCTGGCACTCCCAGTGGTGCACACGTACGTGTGTGTGCGTGTGCGTGTGTGTGTGTGTGTGTGGGAGAGTGCAGGGTGTATGCGTGTGTGTGTGTGTGTGTGTGTGTGTGTGTGTGTGTGTGTGTGTGTGTGTGTGTGTGTGTGTGTGTGTGTGTGTGTGTGCGTGTGTGTGTGTGCGTGTGTCCCCTTGTTTTTTCCTTCTGTTGTGGGGACCAAATGTCCATACCTCCAAAGAAGCACTTTAGGTTGGGGTGGGACAGTGTGCAGCGAGGTGAAAATATCAACCACTAGAGCAAAGAGACAATGTGTTTAGGTCCATTTTACAGACTCCATGTCACATACCAGGGACCACTCAGGACCCTAACCCTGTGTGTATTTGTGAGTTTTGTTTATTTGTTAAGATAAGCTATTCCTTTATTGATCCCCTTGGGGTAGTTCAGGCATCATAGCGGCATGGGGAAGGGGAAGTACATGTATGGGCAGGGTAATAGTAGAAGACATAAATTATAGTTAAGATAAAAAAAAATAAGCAGTGTAAACAATAAAATTAACTCTGAATATAAACATAATGAGCAAGTAGGCAGTGTAATCAAAAGGTGCAGATGAGGGTCTGTATGCCCCATCAGTTATATTATATATTACAATAAACATGATGGTCAATAACATGTAGAATCTGAATATATAATATGAGTAAGTATACAATATACACAGGTGCAGTATAAATAAGGTACCCTAACTGGCAGTTAGTAGTTAGTGTGTGTTTGTGTGTGCGCGTGCACATGCATGTGTAAGTATTGTGTCTTTGTTGTAACATTGTGTTGTTGAGTGGAGAGGATGCGAGATGGTGTTAGCAGAGCAGGCAGGCAGACAGACAGGCAGACAGACAGGCAGACAGGCAGACAGGCAGGCAGGCAGACAGACAGGCAGGCAGACAGACAGACAGGCAGGCAGACAGACAGGCAGGCAGACAGACAGGCAGGCAGACAGACAGACAGGCAGGCAGGCAGGCAGGCAGGCAGGCAGGCAGGCAGGGCAAAGCGGATTGAACTTCCCACGTTCCCAGTTACCTGATGCAGCAGAAAACAGTGAAAATGGCCGACCTTGCCGGAGGACAGCACAGCCGTTCCATGGAAATAAAAAATGTGGAGTGAACAGCCCCTGTGTACCTCTTACACCCACACAAGGAGGACATTAAGGGAGGATTCTGGAAGCTCCACTCATCACTGCTTTAGTCAAATATCCAGTTACCCAAATGTTCCAGAGTACTTACGTGGTTCTCAACCTTTTTAGCTTCTGACCCCTACATAAAAAAGGTCAAAATATAGTCAAGCAAAGACAGAAAATGGTGAATAATTACACCAAATAGTATCCTTTTTCAGGCAATTTCACTTAATAAGTAATTGGATGAGTGCTTTAGAGTATAAACTATTATAAATATAATAATGTATTTGTTTTGCAACTTTTCACAACCCTACTAAATCCACCCTGCGGCTGAGAGGCGCCGACTTGAAGGATAACTCCAGCATTCTGTCCATATGACATCCATGAGCAGCGTTACCCATCAAAACAGTCATCGTGTGGTCATTTCCAGACATTAAAAAAATAAGCCATCGCAAATAGTCGAGAAAAGCTTCTGATTCGCCGGCGCACTCTGCGCACTCGACTGGCACGTATGTGATTGGTTACAATGTTGTTGGTTTGCTGAGTAGCACCGTTTGGAACTACAGGACATATTGATTTTGACACAGTGGGAGTACTAAGTGAAATGCAGTGATCGCCACCTTTTCCGATTAGCATATTACGGCTGAAAGGGATTGATTGATTGAAACCTTTATTTATTCTCGAAAAATCAGTTGAGGTTGCATTTGCAACGATGTCGAGTTACATGTAAAAAAAGATTATTATAATTAAAAACACAGAATAGATATATATACATAAAAAAAAAGGATCAATTACACATCAATAAAATACAAGCAAAAAAAACAAAAAACGCAGTTAAAAATCAATTACACAATGTAACAGGGAGATTTAAGATCATGGCCCTAAACTGACCATAGTCAGCAGAGAATCAATTTTTCAACTTGTGCTGAAGATCATTCCGGGAAGCTGGTGCACTAAAAACAAAAGCCTGCCTGCAAGTTCAGACGGCGCAGCACGAGGGCCCTTAAGCATAAGCCACAAACAAGTCATTAGAGCGCCGGGTTAGATGATGGGGTCAAAAAGTTCAAATATTTCAATGATATCGGTGAACCGTTTGCAACGGGTCTTTCCAGACTTAATCTCCAACGACCACCAGACTGGATTCATTCAAGACGGGCATTCTTTTTACAATGTACACAGACTCCTCCATGATCCCATCGCCTAGAAACCTGTATATACTGGGAATAGTCAGCCATGCCTGTCCCACCTCCAATTAGTACAAAACGCTGCAGCCAGGCCCCTGACGGGTACACGGAAGAGGGACCATATTAGTCCTGTTCTAGCCTCCTGTCAGTGTTTCCCCTGAAAAAAATATCAGCAGCGGTGCTGTTTACATCTTAACCCTTTAATCGCCAATGATGTGTTAAGACGTCATTTCTCGCCATGCGTAATCTGCCAATGACGTCGTACAGCGTCTTTGAGATCAATATTTCAAAAATCTGTCATGGCAATCATATTTCACCCACGGAGACTTGACGGGTGCTGCAGATCTCCTCTCAACTCTCCAACGGTTCAAGACTGCCATCTGGTGGCCGATCGGCGAATCGCCAAAACCGGAAGTGAGCGGCCGGAAGTGGTGCTCACCCATATTTCGTCCGGCCAATCGCTATCGCTCCCGGGGCTCCATCTCGACACACTGGATAGTCGATCGGTTGCCCTAACTCAATAAACAACGTTATTTGGACGTATATAGTATTATACAACCTGGAACTGGACCAACTAGATCAACATCCCATAATAACGATCTTTTTGCTCCAGTAGCCCCCCCCCCCCCCCCTCCGGTCACCAGCAGATGATGAGGCATGACGTTTAGGACCTTGTACAATTGAAATTTTTAATCTGATGTCAATCGGTATCAAACTACATTTGATGATCTAATATATGTATTTATGGCTATAACTCACGTTCTGCAGAATGCTGCAGAAAACGATAAAAACATATTTATACTTTAGACCGTATTTTAGTATGAATATGTGAATGAAAAAGTAGAACGTCATACTTGACGTTGAATGGGCCATAGTAATGTCAATTTAGCAATACAATTTAAAAAGTTATAGCCCTGCAAAGAAGGGGAACATCTCCACAGACTTACAGTGGTGGCAGAGAGGTGATTAAGATCAGAATAATCCCTGGCAGATAAAGGGTTAAAGTTAAATGCATCAATCTGGTGCACTTGCAAAATAAAGAGGCTAGATCTATGATGAACTTTGTGCTCAAAACACAAAATCGACTAGACTGCAGTGCTTTCTCCCTGCAGCCTTTTCCTCAGGTCAGTCTTTTACATTAAGCACCCCCCACAGCCCAAATTAAATGAGCGCCGCTGCTGAATGCATATAGGGGAAACACTGCCTCTCTCCATTGGCTACTGGTACAGTATAGAATATATTTCAAGGTTCTCCTGTTCTTAAAGTCCTAAATGGGCAGACAGGCCCCCCTCCTACATCACAGACCTCATAACCCTCTACTCCACCACCAGGTCCCTCAGGTCGGCTGACTTGAGGCTCCTGGTCGTCCCACGCTCTAAATTTAAGGTCAGGGGTGACCGTGCTTTTACTGTTGCAGCCCCCAGACTGTGAAACAAGACCCCCCTTTTGGTCAGATCTGCTCCCTCTGTTGATTCCTTTAAGCACAGGCTCAAAACACACGTTTGGTCGCTAGCCTTTGGATACCCTTGATATGGTGTTTTTAATTAATGAGCTCTTTCTATTTTTTTTTTTTTTTTTTATTCCTTGTAATCTGTACTGGGCAGCACTTTGGTCAACGTTAGGGATGGGTACCTTTCACATTTGAACCGATACCGGTACCTGTGAATCGATACCGGTACCCAACGGTACCTTTTTTCTGTACTTTAGTCTCAAGAAATTTAATTTACCTACCTCAGTCGTAAAAAAAAAATCCAAACTTCAAATAACTACAATTTCGACAGTTTTCGGCTTGTCATTGCTCCGACTGCTTTGTTGTTGAATCAAGTCAAATCCTAGGTAAGCATATATTGTGCGTGTGAACGTTGACATGAAAAAAAAATAAAAAAAAAAAAAAATTATTTTTGGTTTCTCACTTGATTCGATACTCGGTAGTACCGACGTGTTTCGGTTCGGTGCCTCAAAAGTACCGAATTCGGTACCCATCCCTAGTCAACGTTGGTTGTTTTTAAATGTGTTTAATAAATGCACTTGACTTGACTTGATATAGCCTACTACTCTACAACCCGGTCACTCACATTTTTATTTTTTATTAACCTCTTAAGCCCTAGCCATATTTTCAGAAAATTCACCTAAAAAAAACATACCTAAGTAAATGGAAGATTGCTCCACTTCTACAAGCCCATTTGCATGTTCTTGGTATCTAGGGACATCAGGGAATGTATTCCCAGTGTCAGAAATATTGTGTCCGTTACTAGGAGTAAATTGTAATGAACCAAAAGAGAATATAAATGTTCTTATTTTTTCATCTTTGATGGTGAATAACTCCATGCTAAAATGGACCAGACATGACAAATTGCCACTGAGCTCATTCAGCACCTTCTTGAGATCACATGTACAAAAAAAATCTAAAATGCAATCCAAAAAATGCAACGCCTGCCTGTATTTTGCTAGACGTTCAGAGAAAGGTAGAGAAACTACCGGTAACTGCGTTCTGTTTTATGGCAATAACGTTCAGGTTTGTGGGAGATAATCCCGAAAAATAAGAGAAATAAAAAAGTTAATCCAGAAGTCAGATGCTTGACAGGGGCTGGCGTGAGCTGGGTAGTGTAGTTTTTCAAAATTCGAAAGCCCATCAAAAGCTCATCGAAAGTCAGGGGTCTCTTCCTTCAAAAGACTACACTCACTTTTGGCTGCGCCACTTCCTCCCGTCAATATGCGCTGGTTTCCGACTCAATGCCCTGAGATTTCTATAATCTTATATTTCACTATTAACAGTTAAAATCATTGGTAAACAAACGTAATGCTGAAAATATACACTTTGACTGTTGTTTTGACAGGGTTAGGGTCTTTACTCTTGGCTACATTTTAAAAGAAAACGCAACATTAATTCATATTCTATAGAGATGGATTTATGGCGTGATGTCATTTGCGTTCCAGTACCGGACCGCTCGGGCTTAAGAAGTTAACCATGTGAGGCCCAAATAAAAAAAGACATTAGCAACTTCAGAGGCCAGAGGGTGGGACCTATAAACACATTTACTATCGAATAGCATTGTGAGGCTGAACAACAGGACCCATTGACTGTAGATGTGCTTAATTCTTTTTTAAAACATTTACAGATTTTTTTTTTCTTTTTTTTTAATGGCTAAAAGTGATTTTGTAATTTTGCAACCGTGGGTCTCACAGGGTGCTTTTAACCCTGTGAGGCCCAAATAAGCTTGGTGAGGACTTAAAGAAATGCCTTGAGTTGATTATTTGCCAGATTCCAACGTGTTATATCGGCAAGACAACTTGTAAATTGATCTGTAATTACTTAAATAATGTCCATCACCATCACCATCCCATTACCATCTTAAGGAAATGCGTGTGGCGATTTTCCAAATTGAGATAGAAAGATTGAATGTGTTAATTGCTCTGTGATAAAAGGAGCAGTCAGTTTTAGAAAAAAGGATCCAATTCATCCTCCAGTTGAGCTCCTGGAACCAATGGCTTGCAGAGCTTCACATACATCAGCAGTAGAAAAGGGCTGAGAGGTAAACTGAGGCACATGGCTCAACGTGGAAACACAATCCTCATTAATAAGGGGGTCCTGTGTGTTCCTTATCAAATAAATACTCATCTGCAAAATGTTTGTGAAAACTAGTGCTGCAGAATTTACCTAAATCGTGATGTTTTTTAGTTTTTATTAATTTTTTACCCAGGGACAGTGCACAGACAGTGCACATTAATCAACATCTTCAGTTTCCACATCAATGTAAAGGTGCCAGAATTAGCTAATGAGCTAGTTTTCATCTGTAGTCCCTGCCTACCATGCATGTCTTTATGGTGTGGGAGGAAACTGGAGTACCCAGAGGAAACCCACACGAACACGGGGAGAACATGCAAACTGCACACAGAAAGGCCCCCTGCTGGGGTTCGAACCCAGGAGGACCTTCTTGCTGTGAGGCAGCAGTGCTAACCACTCTGCCACCCATTGTCAGCCTGTGCAATTATATAACCGCAAAAGTTACGATTTTTCCGATTAAATTAAATATGTGTGTGTACAGTATGCTGCATGCATGCAAGTGAAAGCCGGCGACATCTCACATTAAATGTCCAACTCCGAGCCGTAAAGAGCTGTATATTATACAGTATGCATAATATGCATTATATTTGTAAGACAAAGAAAGCAGATCCACTACTGTGTCAATGGAACCCGATTCCACAGATGGGGGTCTATAGACCCACACGACAACCGAGACAGGTTCTAACTGAACTTTCAGTGCAATAAATTCAAAACATCTTTTTAACAGCATTCAACAGCAGTGCCAGTAAGTAACGCCATACATTTTCAACCTATGCCTAAATCAATCTTACCTTCAGTGAGTAGAAAGTTTGACACCAAATCACACTAACCGACCATTAAGCTGTAGTCCAATATGATGAAAATGAATCGGATCCAAGTGAATATTCATGTGGGAAAGGATGGCAGACGCAGAGTCAAAAGTGAGCAAATAAACAAATAAACAGCTCACACACTCCAGGGCTCCGACGTCCACTTATCTTATTTATTGCACCAAGGTGATGTTTAGAGCGCGACTTCTCTTCATCAGACGCGAGACACGGCGAGTCTGATGAAGAGCAGTTGTGCTGGAAATGTCACCTTGGTGCAATAAATAAGATGTGTGACATCGGAGACCTGCGGAGTCTAAGCCGTTTATTCCATCATTGCTGGATCATTTTAGCACAAAGATTTATATTTAGGTTTTGTTTTTTTATATATATAAAATACTCAAAAGTAATTTCTCTCATTTGAAAATGTAGATTAGATTCAAATTTGTTGTCATTATATAGCAGTACAGTACAAAAATTGGCATCCAACCAGAGTGCAAATGTAACAGTTAAGTGCAATAGTAATATACAGGTGATTAAACTGTATATACAATAAATGAGTACTACTGAGTAATAGTAGATAATAATAATCAGATGTATGTACAGAGTTGTAGTATTAATATGTACAGTGATACAGGTATAAAGACACTATGACAGTAAGTCATACTGGCCAGCAGCATAACTAGTAACAGTAGGTAAGAGATATGTACAGATATAGCATGTTGTATCTAGGGCTGTCTTAAATACTTCGAAGCTTCGTTCGATGGCACAAGCTTCGAACATTAAAAAAAATCGAAGTTTAAAAAATTATAATAATAATATAAAAAAATATTAAAAAAAAAAAGAAATTATTTTAATTAAAAATTTTACTTTGGGGTGTGTGTGTGTGGGTGTGTGTGTGTGTGTGTGTGTGTGTGTGTGCATGGGGCCATTGGGTGGGGCCGGGGGACAAATACACTGGAGGAAAGTAACCCAGCTCAGCACTGCCCAAATTATATCATCACTATTGCCTGTTTGAAGGATATCATCCTCAAACACATATACACCACCTACACACCTATTCTCAGTCCTTGCCCCACAATGGTGGAATGAACTACCCACCCCAGTTAGGACAGCCGAATCACGTCCAATCTTTCGCCGTCGACTAAAGACGCACTTCTTCTACCATTATCTGAAATAAAATTAAAATTAAATTAAAAAAATCGAACCCTAACTAACCTTACTGTCATGCACTTGTCCTAATAAACTAACCTACACTGTAACACGCAACACTTTCATGAATATTGTTACTCAGCTGATAGAGTTGTATCCTTCCTGATGACCTGTCGTACAGAACTTATAAGTCGCTTTGGATAAAAGCGTCAGCTAAATGACTAAATGTAAATGTCAATGTAAATGCCTTGTAGAATTCCACACATAAGAAAGAAAGATACTGGGATGAATAAACAAAATAGGAAATAAAATGTAGAAATGCATGCAATACATAAATAAATATGAATCTCCATATATGAAATGGAACATTTAGATAAGGTGCTACTGAGATGTTTTGGTGAGTTCTTTGTTTTTTTGTGGAAGTAGCCCTTCTTAAAAATGCATGAACATTCACTGATAATTGGTCTGTAGTGGAGTCTACAAGGTCTACATTGCCGGACCATGTAGAATCCGGACCTTGTAGACTGACATAATTCTGTGCATAGTTTAGTCTACACAGGCCATATTTCAAATAATCTAAATCTTACTTCATTCATCTTAAAGGGGAACTATTTTACAATTTCTTTCACTATTTGGGCACTTTTACACAATTCCTGTGAGTTTATGGAACACCTGTATTTTTTAAAAAAATTTTAATTCATTGTTTTGTATTTCTAATCAAGTCCTCAAAAACAGCATTTTTCTACCTCAAGATCTTAAGCCGTTTTGAGCCTGGGCACCAACCACAATGGTAAACCACTGCCTCGCCTGAACATTATCATGCAGCGGTGTCTCTCTGACATCACAGATCAGCACATTTTCAGATGACTCAGTTCAGTGAGGGTGAATATTGTGAGAGGAGAATTGGAAGAATGCGCCAATATAAGAATTAGAGACATAGATCATATTAATATAAGTCCACATAGCTAGAAAACTATGCTAAACACTGAAAAAGGCCATTTATAAGATAGTTCCCCTTTAAACATTCTTGATTTGGGGGATTGGTAGTTCCCATGAAATCTGAAGTTGTTCAAGCGACAACAGCGATCCACCTTGAATTAAATCACACAGCCGTGTTGGCTGCGTCACACTCAGTCACGAAAGGGGCTACTTAATTCATTAATCAAATCCACTTTATTTATAGAGCACATTTAAAAACAACAAAGTTTACCAAAGTGCTATACAAGTCCCACAACATAAGATAAAAAAATGTTAAAAAAAAATTTATAAAAAAAAGCTTCGAATTAAAATCGAAGCTCGGCCCCGAAGCTTCGATTGCCAAAAAAAAATTCGAAGGTCAGCCCTAGTTGTATCTACATATATGTAAATAGGATTATATGCTCCAATCCTCCAACCACAACTGTTGCTTCAGCATTGGATATTATCCAACATGTTTTCCATACTATAGCAGCTATCATGATGATGATGATGAAGGTCCTTCTGAATATCATGATATTTCTTTTTAATTAGTACCAAGCAAAACATGTTGACAGTTGGAAGTGTGTTGAGCTTATGGGTTCATATCTAACACCCCTACTAATCCATGGATGCATCTGTGTCAACCCCACCGTGAGAGGCAGGGAGGAGATGGTAGGAATGGAAAGTATAGACAAACAAAGATATTAAAATCTCTGCGAAATGACTTTGAAAACACACATTGCACTGCGCGACTAATGCAAAAGTCGTGCAAATCACTGAAAACACATTGCACTGCGACTATTGCAACGGCCGTGCAAATCAGTAAAAAAGCATGATGTCGTTTCCTCTGAAATTAAATTGAACTGATCCGTTGAGAGTTCCCTCGAGTTCCACGGTCTTGTGACGCCACTTGAGTGGTCAGTTCAGCCAGAGAAGATACAGCGGCCTAGAAATGACCAGACAGAAATACCAGACAAAAATACCTGACAAAGGGCGTTTGGTTTAAGTCTTGCTATCAGCAGAGCATTTCTGGTCCGACTGAAGGAATGTAACCAGATGTTTTAGAAAAGTGAGTAATCTCTCCCCCGAAATCTCTTATCCCTGATGACTGAAGCGAAAGCAATTGGAGATTGAGACGTGTCACTAGACCCAACAACAGATGGCTGGTGAAAAGGGTAACAGACTATCGTAATCCCCTCTATCTGGTCAAATCCATCTAAAAGAAAAGATGTTGCAAGAGAATGCCTGAGGTATCTCCTTCTGCGCTCAACAAATGGGTCTTAAAAGATTTTTTTGAAATCCCAGATTGGGGCTTTAGAGTCATATCTCACATTTAAATTCTTGGCGCACACACCCCCATGTGAATTCATAAACAATCCGCAATCAAAACAGCAAGCGCAAGGAATCCATAATTAGGGATGGGAATGATTACACAAAAGTTTTCTTCCAAGATGGCTGCCTGCTTGTAACCATTAGTAATCACTTTAGAAAGAAAATACCTCATTTATGCACCGTGGTAGAGCAGGTAAAACACAGGAAAAGCCAGATATTACTGTGACTTGTTTTTACAAGATACCAGTAACAAATTATTAAATTATTGTTGGTATATTTCTCAGATACATTGTTTCTTCCAACATGGATGACAAATCGGCATTCCAAACATTCTGTGAAAGGCTTCTATTCTGCTAAAGGTTATTTCTCAAACCGCTGACAGGTTTACAAATGATGCCAGCGAGTGTGTTTATTCAGTTTTCCGAATCATACTTCTCAAGAAGAAATGCTGAGAAGATGAGACGAGTCAGAATAAATGCCCGAGCAAAGACTCTGGTGTCGCAGCAGGCGGGGATTTGTTTTGCGAGTCATGCTGAGGTTTTATATTATAGGCTGCTGCTAACTATAAAACACAGGTGTACACACATCCACATGTACACACTCACTTTAAACAAACACTCACCTTAACACATCATTATATTTATCTATTATTAAAGAGATTTGCACTACATTCATACCTCATTTGCACCTTACCCTAAGTTTTGTACCTCATTTCTGCATTGTACCTCACTGTTACTCACTTTTACTCTGTATTGTATATTGTATATTATCATGTATATTGAATATTCCTCTTTACTTACTTTTTTTTAACTGTATGAAGCACACTCTCATGGCCTCATACAGAAACAAGCATTTCATCGTAAAATATCTTTATTTTATTGTGACAATAAATAATAAAAGAAACATCCAACCATGGAATGAGCCTTCAGGTCGTGAACTCGTCTATAATAAGATCAAACCTGTGTTAATTGTCTAAGCACGCCCTTGTGTGCTTAATAATAACATCTAATCAATGAGCTCCTGCACACTCAACACTTTCACTGTGACTCCTACCTCGCTCCGCGGTGAGCCAGGCCTGGGCTCGTCATTATTAAGATGTCTGCTGCTTGTCATTTTAATTGCACTGAAATTGGGTTTAATGGGGGGGGGGGGGGGGGACTATAAATCCACGCTATGCAACCTCTTCACATTTCCTGCCCACCCTGTCTGTCATCTGTAGGCTCTGCGTGTGTGACGGTGTGGGCTCGACGGTGTGGGCGACACGGGGTGCAGGCAGCCTGGCTGTCACAGCACATCACCTCCTGAAAGGCCGCAGAGTGGGAGGCTGGAGTTCCCTCTGACCGACTGACCACACGCGGTTGTTTTATTATTCATTGAGAGATTCATCACAGAGTTGTTTAGCCCAAAATATAGCGGCTATATATCAAGAGTTTAAAAAGTGCATGACCCTCCCCCCGCTGGAGTCTTAGAATGTAAATCACCCTGACCGGCCGCCAAATATTCAAGACGGCTTTACCGTCTGTAGCGTGGTAGTGAAAGGGTTAAATGGTGCAGTTATTTTTTATTTATTTTATATCCAAAGTGCTTTTACAATTTTGTTCCTCACACTCACACATTCACACACCGACGGCGGAGGCGACCATGCAAGGTGCCGACCTGCTCATCGGGAGTCAAGTGTCTTGCTCACGCTGCCCGGGAGGAGCGGGAATCTAACCGGGAACCTTCCGATTACCAGAGGACCGATCTACCTCCTGAGCCACTGTCCACCCGGTTAACCTTCTATAGTGTGGGAGTGAACGGGTTAACATTCTATAGTGTGGTAGTGAATGATTAACCTTCTATTGTGTGGTAGTGAAAGGATTAAACTTCTATAGTGCGGTAGGGCCTAAAAAAAATAATGGTTTGTTTCCGGTTGCCGACCGACCCTGCCGATTTAGGTGCGACCCAATATATTTTATGAGTTTTTAAAAATAATTTAAAAAAAAATAAACAAAATTAAATCCATTTATTTTTTTTAATAAAGTTTCATAGAAATCTTAGTCAAACCTTTAGTATTATGGATATTAAACATGCTGGCAGAGTACATGCATCAATGTTGTTGTGAACATTATAATTAAATAAAGAAATTCCCCATCCATAGTCGCCGTGGGAAAGAATAAAATAAAAAATAAAATAAAATAAATTCCCTACCTACCCAACAGGAAACAAACAATTTTTTTTTTTTTTTTTAAACTTTGGCCATTCCCCTGGCTCTTTTTAGCGTTTATCGCATTTACTCTGGTCAAGAATGACCGACAGAAACAGGCTGAAAGGGTACAGATGGGGGGGAAGACACTCTGGGAAAGGCACGGCTGCAGTCCGGGATTCGAACTCGCTAAACCCCAGATCCGTGACGAGCACGGTTGTCCCCGGCGCCGAAATAGCGCTCGAGGTACGTGGTGAGCTACTGGAGCTCCCCAACAAACAATATTTTTTTTATGCCCAGTGAAAGGATTAAACTTCTATAGTGTAAGTGTGGTAGTGAAAGGGTTAATCGGAGATCATAAAACCCGCCAAATAAGTTGCAGAGGACGGTTACGACTCACCCAACAGGGGAGGCCTATTGCTATGCTGCGACGGGAAAGGGGAGAACTTCAACAACGTGGCAGCTAGGAAGCACTCCAGCAGCGCTAGGAGGAGTCGTATTTGGGATGACGGCATGGACGACGGGGTGTGCTGGCGTGGAACTAGATCTGTAAGATAAAACCACAAATGTGAATTGGTCCGAGGCCATTAGTGATGTCATACCACCCAAGGGGCGGGATGTGGCCCGCGGAGTGGTTGACCTCATCGGTGTGATGTCCAGGTCCGTGATTAATGTAATCAGACACCGGAGGCGCCGATTGGCTACGCCTATATATGTCAATTAGGAGGAGGACTGGGGTTGTGTGTGAGAACATAATAATTCTGATACTTGAAACTTTAGTCAGTTCTAAAACTAAGCTTTTTCCCCAAAGTATATTTTCAGTCAGTGTAATATATTTAATTACGCAATACAGTAAGTCCAAATGTATGCCATCTCTTAGCTGTTATGTCAGTTAAACTGTCGAAACTGACAACTGTGGTGTGGTGTCGGAGAATAGAATAGAAATACTTTTATTATCCCGAGGGAAATTTGACACTGCAAATCACTCACATTAAACATTTAGACAGAACAAGTCACGAATAAGAACAACAAAACAAATTGCCTAAGAATAAGAAAATAGAATAAAATATAGGCTGGATAAAAAATAAGTCTACAGTAGGTGTAATATTGCACAGTGTTGTTTCAAAAGTAAGAGTCCAGGGCCCTCATTCATCAACGTGGACGTAGAATATGTTCTATTTCCACACGTAAGCACGGAATGTAGAACTAGTGTACGCACAGGGAAGTCGGGATTCATCACACGGTGCGTACGCAGGCTCTACGCTCCTCCGTAGAACTTTGTTCTACCGTCAATGCTCGTGCATGATTATCCATATATGGTCATGAAAGTGAGGAAACACCCCCCATGGGATGTGAAATAATGGACTGACCCGAGCGGTACTCCGAGAAACTCCACGGAGAATTCACTGCTGTCGAACCAAGAAGACACTATCGCGTATTATGGGATAAATAAAAGGCGGATTTGTAAACGGTGATGTCAGATATCAACGGCTCCCTAAGACCATTGCTGCAATTCTGCCTGGACAGCTCAAAATACTAATAAAGACCGTTCGTTGACCACTGTTTGGCGTTGGTTGTGTGTCATTATAACCGTGCTGTAATATGAATGCCTTTATTAGTTGTGTTCGATTGGCTATATGATTTTTAGAGGCATCTATTTTGTTGTCGGCTAATAAAGACCGCGCTGGAATATGACTGCCTTTTCCCGTGTTGTTTGATTAATACCCATGGATTAAAGTTCTCCTCAATTTGATTCCAAATCGCGATGGATCTCCCGTCAATTTTCTACCTGCTGCATATGATTTCTAGAGGCATACTACAATCCATTTTGATGTCAGTATTGGGTAGCCTACATAAACAATAATACGAGAGCTATACAAGAACAATGAATCTTACTGCCATGTATGATGTAGCAGGTACGCCATGTGTAGCCTGCCTATATGTGATCAATACAAACATGAACTTGAATTCCATCATGTCTGTGTGCGGGTCACTGCGGGAACTCACAAGGCTGTTGTCACAATGTAAATAAGAACGTGCACTGAAAAGTTACAGTATGTAGTTGGTTGATCATTTGTATGACAGTCAGTAAACCCTTGCAAAAAGTATCCGTTTTATTTAATGAATTGAAAACATTCAGCATCGCCTTCCTCCCGGCATCCAGCAATAACATGTATCAGGCAAATGCGCATCGCAACATTGACTGAGTGGAATCCCTTTCTATTCACACAACTGCATTTGTGATGGAGCTTTGACAGCTACAGTAACAGTCTATTGGTCGATCCATCTCCAATATCACGATGGACCGTGCCGCGGTGGCAAAGACCCGAGGGTGGAGAGGATCTTGAATGAATTCCATCATCATATATATATGTTGTGTGTCTGTCCACTATGTTTGTTACTTTGTTATTCCCCCCCCCCCTATCTATGTAAAGCGACCTTGGGTCTCTTGAAAGGCGCTATATAAAATGAAGCTATTATTATTATTGTTATTATTATCATCACATCTGTGCGGGAGCTCACAAATAGACTGTTAGTCTCAGTGAAGTTTCAACGGAGGTCATCTATTCTAACCAACAAATTGAAGTAGAAAGCATTTCGTGACCAATCTTATTTGGAAACATGACACACAAAATAATTTGCTTTTTATTTGAAACAATATCTAATCGCGTTTGGAGGTTGGTGTTTTGCGTCTGCCCCCCCGTGCCAAACAAGCAGGCCAACCTCTTGTTCGCGTGTGAGCCCGTTATAATTACACTACTGTCGCTATTTTACAATGAACTATAATGAATTACGGGTCATACAGAAGTTGAACACTAATGCACGGAAGCTTATTTCCGCCTTGAAACTAATGCAGGACTGAGGAGTGCTTATGCGTAGTAACGATATTCTACCACTGGGCGCGAGGTACGCCAGGTCCGACCTGTGCGTAGATGTAAGCACGGAGTCAAGTTCAAATCGAAATTGATGAATCCCACTCTTTGCTTAGAAATGATCGTACGCACAGGGTAAGCACAGATCTGTGCGTAGAACACGTTGATGAATGAGGGCCCAGGAAGATGGTAACTGTCACTCTGTGCTCAGTGATGCACTGAAATGAAATAGTACCTAGAAGACAAGTGGATAAGCGGACCGCGCTAAGTCGACCATTATTTAGCAAACGGTCAATTACTTCCCGCTACCGTCGCGCAGCATGTGTATTTGCTTTTGTCAATAAGAGTCAGACCGTGCTCAATGGATTTTCTGCCTGGAACAGCCAAAACGTACAAGGCAGCCCGAGATACAAGTCGAGTAAGAATTCGATTGTGTTCTACAGAGAGGCTGGAATACAAGCTGCAGCATGTGGAGGATGTGTGGAGACTGGAGAGAGATCAGGAGGAACACAGACCGTAAGCAGCCCGGCGACACAGAGGGCAAGCTGGAGAATTGAGACTGTTTTTCCAACACATTTGGAACCGCTAGACCCAAGGCACACCAGAAGTCCAACCAGAATCTCAAGGCACACCAGAAGTCCAACCAGAATCTCAAGGCACACCAGAAGTCCAACCAGAATCTCAAGGCACACCAGAAGTCCAACCAGAATCTCAAGGCACACCAGAAGTCCAACCAGAATCTCAAGGCACACCAGAAGTCCAACCAGAATCTCAAGGCACACCAGAAGTCAAAGCAGAATCTCAAGGCACACCAGAAGTCAAAGCAGAATCTCAAGGCACACCAGAAGTCAAAGCAGAATCTCAAGGCACACCAGAAGTCAAAGCAGAATCTCAAGGCACACCAGAAGTCCAACCAGAATCCCAAGGCACACCAGAAGTCCAACCAGAATCCCAAGGCCACACCAGAAGTCCAACCAGAATCTCATTCTCAAGGCACACCAATTTACCTGTAATGAATTATGGAGATTGTCTCAAATGTCATGACTATATTGTGTAGTATGTTCATTCATATATGGAGGTATATACAAATATTTCCCACTACTAGTTATGAATAAGTGAGTTCCGACACAAATATGTATGTTGAATGGAAATGTATCTAATTTAGAAATCATATTTTATTAAGCCTTTTAAAAAAAGGAATTGGTCTAAAATTCCACGGCACACACCGGTTGAAAACCACTGCACTAGACCAATGGTTCTCAACTCCGGGGGAACCCCTTTAGGGGATTATAGGGGCCCCTCTCACGGTTTAAATGAAGCCCAATGAGAGCGCATGCGTCCACTGTTATCTCCTCAACTACAGCACAGACAGCTATGGAATTCCGGAATAAATCACATCCAACTAAATAGGTGCATTCAGTAGAGTGCAAATGTCCACCAAGGAGCAGCCACACATTTCTTCTCCCTCTCTCAGAGCAAACAAACACGCCTACAATATGTAACATGTGCGTGACTACCGTTATTGCTGCTGCCATGCGCTTTAAGATGCATTCTAAAAGTGTATTTCCCTAACAATTACTTGATCTATACACACTATTACAAACTATTATACTAGTACACACTATTACACTATCACACTGTTACACTTGGGGGAGTGGTTACCCTCTAGGCCTAGACTAATGAAAGTAATAGTCTGGAACTGAGCTACCATGAGGGTCACTCTGAGCAGCAAACATGTGTAGTATTGCCCTTGTGTGTTCAAAAGGTGTAACTTTATACTGAATATCCATTTAAATGGAAAACAATGGAAATCAATTCAAATAAAATACTCGTCATTGCCCGATTTGAGAAATATTTGACAACCATGCACTCAGTAGTACAGACCTCCACAAAGGCCTAACAATCTCTCCACTTTGCGGTCACGTGCAACGTTTTACTGGGTAGATGACAGAAACAGGATATGTGGTGGCGCTAGGGTAAAGGCCAGAGGGTCACCGAAATCAACAGGTGTCTCCCTCTAGGGGTCATGCAATGAAAATGTAAAGTTTGGCTTAGTTGATGGCGGCGCCAAAATCAATAGGCAATCATCTTTCTCAAGGGGTCATAAATGTACCACTCGCCAAGATGTAGGTTCATGAGACACCATTTTAACAAATGGGGGTCTGTGGCCTAATGTGTATTGATTTTGGGGGTCCATGACATGAAAGAGGTTGAGAACCACTGCCATAGACAACTCCTATCCCCATTCTGCAGCTTCTGCAGTGGGTCTAGAGCAGTCTACGCTTGTTCAGTGGGTCTAGAGCAGTCTACGCTTGTTCAGTGGGTCTAGAGCAGTCTACGCTTGTTCAGTGAGTCTAGAGCAGTCTAAGCTTGTTCAGTGGGTCTAGATCAGTCTACGCTTGTTCAGTGGGTCTAGAGCAGTCTACGCTTGTTCAGTGGGTCTAGAGCAGTCTACGCTTGTTCAGTGAGTCTAGAGCAGTCTACGCTTGTTCTGTGGGTCTAGATCAGTCTACGCTTGTGCAGTGGGTCTAGAGCAGTCTAAGCTTGTTCAGTGGGTCTAGATCAGTCTACGCTTGTTCAGTGGGTCTAGAGCAGTCTAGGCTTGTTCAGTGGGTCTAGATCAGTCTACGCTTGTTCAGTGGGTCTAGAGCAGTCTAGGCTTGTTCAGTGGGTCTAGAGCAGTCTAGGCTTGTTCAGTGGGTCTAGATCAGTCTACGCTTGTTCAGTGAGTCTAGATCAGTCTACGCTTGTTCAGTGGGTCTAGAGCAGTCTAGGCTTGTTCAGTGGGTCTAGAGCAGTCTACGCTTGTTCAGTGGGTCTAGGTCAGTCTACGCTTGTTCAGTGGGTCTAGAGCAGTCTAGGCTTGTTCAGTGGGTCTAGATCAGTCTACGCTTGTTCAGTGGGTCTAGAGCAGTCTAGGCTTGTTCAGTGGGTCTAGATCAGTCTACGCTTGTTCAGTCGGTCTAGAGCAGTCTACGCTTGTTCAGTGGGTCTAGATCAGTCTACGCTTGTTCAGTGGGTCTAGAGCAGTCTACACTTGTTCAGTGGGTCTAGAGCAGTCTACGCTTGTTCAGTGGGTCTAGAGGAGGGGTCTCAAACTCAATTTACCTGGGGGCCGCTGGAGGTAGAGTCTGGGTGAGGCTGGGCCGCATCAAATATTATATATATGATTTCTTATTTTTATTCAACTCTGCCTCTCTTTGTTAACTACAACAAGCAATGCTGTTTGTAATTTAAGATGAGGTCGGACTCGGCACTGACAGATTTGTGTTCATTGTGCTGCTTTTATAAAGCCTCAAATGACGGCTTACAATATTTCATGAAAGCAAAGTGTTGTTTGTCTAAGATTTAAACTATACAGCACTGACAAAGTTGAACAAAGTGCTGTACAAGTCCCACAACATAAAAAAAAATAAAAAAAATTTAAAGAAAAATTACATTTTTTCTTCTTCTTTGGTGTCAAGTAGGGGGCCGCAAAATATCATCCAGCGGGCCACAATTGGCCCGCGAGCCGTGAGTTTGAGACCCCTGGTCTAGAGCCTCCCTCTCACACCCTAGCCAATTGCTACTCCCATTCTGCAGGTCATGCAGTGGGCCTAGAGCCTAGAGGGGTGTCCTTCCTTTTCATCGCGTCACTGGGCCTGTAGTAAACACTCCCCTCTGCCCATGAAGAGGTGCTCTGTGGAAAACCAGCCACTAGCACATAATGAATACATTAGTGACACTTAGGCCTGCCACGATAACACATTTTGCTGGGCGATTAATTGCCCCCGAAAATATCGCGATAAGCGATATTATTGCGACCGGTTAGAGAATTTTTTTTTGAGAAATTTATTTCCCAAAACTTTTATTTTGAAGCCCACCGCTCCGTCTTTTCCTGTGTTTTAGACTTTTATTTTGAAGCCCACCGACCGGACCGGAAGTATTGTTGTGATTATCAGGTACTTTGGGTACCAGAAAAGTCACGTGAAACACTGCAGACCACTGATTGGTCAGAATAGAGACGCGTCTCTAGGATTTCATAATCATTATGTTTGCAGCAGGCACAAGTGCAATAAACAAAGGATACAGTCACTGTGTATTCTGCCTCATTTATTGATTAAACAAAACCGACATAACACAATTTGCCACCGAGCGGAGAGTTTAGTCTCGCAAAAAGATCGCTGACTTGTTAAGGCTTGTTGTTAGGTTAGGTGCTAATGTTGTGCTAGCGTTTTAGCATGGCTATCGTACATAGCATGATCAATATAACTCGCTATTGATTGTTTGTATGAGTAACGTTAATGCTAGTAGAATAGACACAACGTGAGGTAATCACCAACCATTTTAAACCGGTTATTACCTAATGCTAACGTTAGCAAATAGACGCGACTGGTAACGTTACAGCTTGTTAGCCTAATGCTAACGTTAACGTTAGCATAGACAGCCTAGCTAACGTTAACGCTTGTAGAATAGACACAATGAGAGGTAACGTTAGCGTTAGCAGAATAGACACAACGAGGGTCTCGTTAATGTTGTTATTGATTGATTGATTGAAAACTGTGTTTACTCTGTTTGTATGAGTAACGTTAATGCTAGTAGAATAGACACAATGAGGGGTAACGTTAGCCCCACGGAGCTCCTGTGCTGTGCTCTGTAGTAAAGCCAGCGGCCCGCCTCCCAACACGGACAGTGACTGACAAGGGGCACTGGGTCCGCCTCATTAAAACAAACGCGCAAATAGCAATTAATCGCGCCCGTCAAAATCATTGCATTAATTTTAATTATCGCGGCAATTAATCGATTTATTGCTTATCGCGGCAGGCCTAGTGACACTAGTCTTGGGTCATCTCAGATCTCTCTGGAGCCTGGACCCCATGCAGTATATCAATCAAAACAACAGAGTGCAAAAAAAAAAACCTTCTTTAACACTCAGGGTTTTCCCCCCAAACAGAGGAAGAGCAGCTCTGCTCCATTTAAGAGCATTTCCAGCGGCGTCTTGTCAAACATGCTGCCTGTCGGTCTCATAGTTCATCACATCATCAGTCAGAGGATGGTTTCCCATCGGCGACGGCAGCCCGACACCAGCTCGTCACAAAACCCCGGGAGAGTCTGAGATCCTCGATACTTTCACCGAGAGTAGCACCAGTATATTGTAACCCATCCTGCCAACACGCCCATTCTGTCATAACATGAAGGAGCATGTCAGCCTGAAACCCCTTCAAGCCAGTAACGTTCAAGCGTCACCTCGTGAGGGCGGCCAGAGCAGCCCTGTCGCCCCGGGCCTGTGTTTCCATCACACTGAGGAATCTGCTGCTTTACTTTACACACAACAATACACATCGCTGGAAGGACACAGTACTGAGGCCCGGGTACAGAGAGTGATACAGTACTGAGGCGCGGGAACAGAGAGTGATACAGTACTGAGGCCCGGGTACAGAGAGTGATACAGTACTGAGGCCCGGGTACAGAGAGTGATACAGTACTGAGTAGGGGTGGGAATCACCAGTTTCATCATGATACGATACGATATCGATTCTTTGGACAACGATACGATATTTGCCGATATCACAAAGTCTCTCACGATACAATACGATTAGATTAGATTCAGGTGCCTGCAATCGATATGAGACTATGTTATATGCCCATTTAACACAATCAGTAACATTTAGATCAACTAAAAAAAAAGGTAACAAATATCATTTGACATTTGCATTTTTGAGCTCTTCCAGACATTTAAAGGAAAATCAATCTATTGTTTTTAATACAAATAGACCTCCTGTTCACTGTAAAGTGCCACGTTTTGATATATTGAGCTTTAAACTTTAAGCTCCATTTTTTGGAACTCAAAACTCACAACCTAAAACCCCTCCCTACCTCCCTCTCCCAAACCGTTCCTACAACAATTTGTTGATGTTGCATGATCATGTATAGGCCTACATTTATTATGTATTATATTGTTTATGTTTAAATAACATTTAAACATCAAACTCCTCTGACCTCATCTGGTCTTTCCAAAGACGCACGCACACACAGAAAGGGAGAATGCTATGCTGTAACGTCTACACACACGGAGCTACTGCTGTTGTTCTTGGGCGGATATGAGACTCGCCACAGGATTTTCAAAATAAGAGTATCGATATGAATCGATCTTATTACATTGCATCGATCCGATTCGATCGTTGATAATTACATCGATGTATCGATCTGGATCGATGTATCGTCCCACCCCTAGTACTGAGGCCCAGGAACAGGGAGTGATACAGTACTGAGGCCCAGGAACAGGGAGTGATACAGTACTGAGGCCCAGGAACAGGGAGTGATACAGTACTGAGGCCCAGGAACAGAGAGTGATACAGTACTGAGGCCCAGGAACAGAGAGTGATACAGTACTGAGGCCCAGGAACAGAGTGTGATACAGTACTGAGGCCCAGGAACAGAGTGTGATACAGTACTGAGGCCCAGGAACAGAGTGTGATACAGTAGTACTGATGTCCAGGAATAGAGAGTGATACAGTACTGAGGCCCAGGAACAGAGAGTGATACAGTACTGAGGCCCAGGAACAGAGTGTGATACAGTAGTACTGATGTCCAGGAATAGAGAGTGATACAGTACTGAGGCCCAGGAATAGAGAGTGATACAGTACTGAGGCCCAGGAACAGAGTGTGATACAGTAGTACTGATGTCCAGGAATAGAGAGTGATACAGTACTGAGGCCCAGGAATAGAGAGTGATACAGTACTGAGGCCCAGGAACAGAGAGTGATACAGTACTGAGGCCCAGGAACAGAGAGTGATACAGTACTGAGGCCCGGGAACAGAGAGTGATACAGTACTGATGTCCAGGAATAGAGAGTGATACAGTACTGAGGCCCAGGAATAGAGAGTGATACAGTACTGAGGCCCAGGAACAGAGAGTGATACAGTACTGAGGCCCAGGAACAGAGAGTGATACAGTACTGAGGCCCGGGAATAGAGAGTGATACAGTACTGAGGCCCAGGAATAGAGAGTGATACAGTACTGAGGCCCGGGAATAGAGAGTGATACAGTACTGAGGCCCGGGAACAGAGAGTGATACAGTACTGAGGCCCAGGAATAGAGTGATACAGTACTGAGGCCCAGGAATAGAGAGTGATACATGTTTTAACGATTAGCTTGTGTATTAGTTATGTGTATATGGGCATGTATGTATGGATATGTACTATGCATGTATATATTCAGGTTGTTCTCATGATGTGTTTTGTCATACAGTGTGGCGCATTGGCCACGCTTGTCATCTGGTGATAATCACCCGCCGTTTGGTCGCAATTGCCGGTTGTTTGCGACAAAGATGTCTGCAATCGAATACTACTACGTACACAATTTATTTATTTACATCTTAATTCTTAATCAACGTCGTCAAATGGATTCCGCAACAACCAGCAGGGCTGCACCGCCGCTGCTAGTACCGACCAATTACAACTCAATTTTAATAGATGACACAATTTGTTAGAACAAGCGTCTGGAGAAATTGCCGCAATCAAGCGGAATACCAGAACTATCGGAGCCGTTGTCTTTTTGTCGTTTTTAATTATTCAGCCAGACTTATCATGCTCCGTGCACCAGTTAGATTTACAGGGATCCATTATATTAAGTGTGATCTCCATATGGCAGCTGCCGTCCAATCACTCAGCAGGGGGGGGAACAAAAGACAACAAAAGGGGGCAGTAACTTCAATTAGGCCGACGGACCGTTGGAATTAATTTTCTTTATGGCCTTGCAGCTCCTCTATGAAATGGCTTGGTTGACTTTGCCCAGAATGACTCATGCGCTGGAGGGGGAGAGAGTTTTGCAGGGGCTTGTTACCACTGTGCAGAGAGAGAGAGAGCGAGGGAGGGAGGAGAGGAGAGGAGAGGAGAGGAGAGGAGAGAGAAGCACAGAGAGGAGACGAGGAGTGCAGAGAGGAGAGGAGGCGAGAGGGGAAGAGTGGAAAGAGGAAGAGAGGGGGAGATGAAAGGGGGCAAGAGGAGAGGATGTGGAGGAGATGAGTGCAGAGGAGAGTAGAGGAGAGGAGAGGGAGAGGAAGGGTTAAGGAGGGAAGAGGAGAGGGCAAGGGAGGAGAAAAGAGAGAGGAAAGGTTAAGGAGAGAGGAGAGGAGAGGGAAAGGGGGGAGAGGACCCTGCCCCCCCCCACACAGCTTACTGTCCCTCTATGACAAACACAAATCGATATGTGATTTATCAGCCATCCTCTGTGATAAATCTGCTGGAGAGAGCTGTGCTGTGAAATGAAACTGATCCTGCATCCCAATGTGGCTCTCCCACTCAATTTACGTTAACAGAGTAAATAAATACAGAGAGGAGAAAGAGAGAGACAGACAAGATCTCTCAGACGAGACTCGAGAGAGAGAAGCTACTGCTAGTGAAATCTCTTAGCTCTCCGAGAGAGAGGAGAGCGAGAGCGACAGAGAGCGAGAGAGAGAGAGAGCGACAGAGAGAGAGAAACAAGCCAGTGCAGTCTCCTAGCTCTCCACCTGGCCCTGGGGTCCTCTCCTGCATGTCTTTATTACTTTGCTTCAGACTCTGATTAACGAGGCAGAGATAGCTCGGCCTCCAACGAGCTGGAGAGGAGACACCTGTGTGTTCAGTAGACATTGGAAAGACAACAATGGTCATCGCTAGGGCCGGAAATCTAACCAAATTCGATCTATTCTTTTTTTTCAGTGGCTGTGTGATGATTTTTGTTATTCTCCTACTAAGCTTCCTGTACTTGCAGATGTCTCTAGTTTGCCTTGCGGCAAGTTTCTGCTGAGCTACGACAGAAACTCAGTTGACCCAAATTACATATTTTGACAACAACGTTTTGAAACCAACGTTGTGAATTGAAACGGGTAATCAGTGCCGATACACAGACCTAGGCAACAACAAGCCTCCAATCTGTGACTCATTTAAACATTTTAAAAGGTCAGCAGGAAGGGTACAACTCTGGCAGCTAAGGGTATAAGTAACATTGTTCGTCAAACCGTGTCGAACTTGAGTGCTACAGTAACGTGTATATTAGCATAGGAGGCAGGTAGTAGTGTTGTCACGATACTGGAATTTCGAACTTCGATACGATACCTTAAAAAGTATCGATATTCGATACCATTTTCGATACCACAGGGAAAAAGGTTCAATCTTAAAATGTAAAAGAAAAAAGAAAAAAAAGATAAATATATATATATATTTTTTTTTATAAATTTTGCTTTTGTTGCTGGTTGATTCTCCTCAGCTTTCCTCCGGTACTATACGAGAAGATAAATATAACACCTTTAAAACCCTTTGTTTATCTTTAGATCACACATTTAAAAATAACTAAATGATATAATCTTAGAAATTAAATAAACACTGTAATCTGTGTTGCATGTATACCTGACAAACTGAACTGTTTGTATTACAGTCATATTCCAACTTAACTGAATGCACATGTGTGTGTGTGTGGACTACTGTACTATTACAGGTATTGAAATAAACAATGCAACTTCCTTATAAAAAATATATATATATTTTTTTTTTTTTTTTTTTTTTTTTATTATTGCAAAACAAAACTTATTAAAAGTCAGTACTCAACACACAATGTATAATGAAACTTTCAGTAAAGGTGGTTAAAATATATGCAAGTACAGAAACAGGATAAAACAAAAATAGTCAATAATAACATTTTAACCGTATACCGTGTATATCCAGCGAAGTTACAATTATATAAATGTTAGTATATAATATACCCCTAATACCTATTTTCTAAAACCCTACACACATATGCTCCAGCTCAAATCCCCCCCTCCCGGACCCCCTCTTGGATAGTACCTCCATTATCCCTCACTCCTAACCAGACATCACCATTATAGGCTAGCTTTTATTCTCTCCACCACTTCTAACCACATTAACATTTTGGATTCATTGAGCCCCAGAATTCTTGCTGTTGATATTTCTTGATATATCACATCAAGATATGTAAGAAACCACACTTTCCGGCACATTTTTTCCGGTTGAAACCAACGTGATGCAATCAGTTTTTTAGCTACTGTGATACCCGATAAAACCAATCTTTTTAGTTGTGGGTTCACTGCAAACTCAAAAACATCATTCAATAGCAATACCGCGGGGTGTACAGGTATATTCCAAAATACGAGTATTGATAATTGTTGGGACACATCTTTCCTTAGTTGTAAATACTTTGTTATTTGATTAGTTACATGCACTGTGAAGCACGTATTGCAATCGCTCCTGTCCATGTGTGTCTCTGTCTGAATCTGTGTTTCTGCATTCGCCATATCTCCTACAGTTCTGATCCAATTTGGATGAAACTCTGCAGACATTTCTACAAACCCAATGCCACTCAACTCTGAGTGACGAGTCCGACTAGTGATGCACGATATATCGGCCGCCGATATAATATCGGCCGATATGGCAGTTTTTTTTACACATCGGTATCGGTCCGATATCAAGATAGGGCCGATGTATATTAAAAAAAAAAAAAAAAAAAAAAAAAATATATCTTTTTTTTCTTCTTTTTACATGTTTTGGCCTTAAATAGTTTCAAAATATCAGTCATTTCTGAAAATAAGTTACAAAAGTAAAAAAAATTATGCGTTTTGGAAAATATCTCTTTATTTGATTATCATAAAAAGTGTTTTCTATACAGAGATATCGACATCGGTAAATATCGGTATCGGCCAGAACAGCAATATTAATATCGGTTATCGGTATCGGCCACAATTTTCACATCGGTGCATCACTAAGTCCGACAGACATCTCTACAGAAGGTATCTCCAAGGCAAATCACTCAAATCTAGATAGACAGATAGCACTCCATCTGAAAATAAGAACATATTCTTTATTTTTATTTTGGGTGAAGCCTTTAGAAGAATTCCCCCTTTAAAAGATAGAGATGTTTTCCCATGCGAACAGTGAATCAGTAACGGCACAACATAGCTGGTATCTGGCAGCGATTTGGAATCTCGATTCTTGGGGTCACAAATATATGATTATATAGATTGCTGTTTTGAGTTACTTTGCCCATTTGACTGTGGTAGACAGTTCGTTTAATAGATCTCAAAGAAGAAAAACATTGATTTTTGGAATTTGTGAATCGATTTTGAATCGGTAGAAGATAAGATAGTGATTCTTATGTGAACCGATTTTTCCCATGCCCCTAAAAAATTATCATGCTCTTACGCCGACCTCATCCGCCCGATTAAGTGAGAGGAACTGCTCCCAGGAAGGAGCTCCAAGTCTCCGCTCTACTGTAGAGCAGTTCTGTCAAATCAGACAGACCCATGTGAAACCAGCCGGCAGACAGGCCATAAACCACACTGCTACGCAAACGACACTCACTCTCCTCAAGGCCATCTCTGCAGCCACCCGTTCCACCCTCCCCACCTGCCGCACAGTCACGGTCTCACGGACATCAAAACATGGACGCAAAATAACTTTCTGAAACTCAATTGCGACAAATGGGCCCAAACTCCCTGGTCCGCTCCCACCCAGGATTCTACTTTTAACATTGTGACCCTCTCCACTCACGTTGGCATCCTCCTTGACCCCGGCACCCTCTCTCTCATTCCTCCCCCCATGTAAACCAGATCACCAAAACAGCCTTTTACCACCACCTCAGGAACATTGCCCGTCTCCGGCCCTTCCCCATCATTCTCCGCCTCTGAAGCACTGGTCCGTGCATTCATCTCATCCAGGCTTTTGTTATTGCAATGGCTCATCAAATAACATCCTCAATAAACTCCAATATGTCCAAAACTCTGCTGCCCGCATGCTCACCTCCACCCGCCGCTCGGACCACATCACCCCCCCTGTGCTCCACGACCTCCATTGGCTCCAGATCAAATATAGAATACACTTCAAAATACTTCTCATCACCTCCAAAGCCCTCAACAACCTGCCCCCCCCCCCCCCCCCCCCCCCCCCCCCTACCTCTCTGACCTCCTCCACCACCACACCTCTCTACCCGTCGCCTCAGGTCTGCTGACACCAACCTATTACATCCCATCAGGACCACGCTCTGGACCTGGGGCGACAGGGCCTTTGCTGCAGCTGCCCTCTCCCTCCCTCTGGAATGCCCTCCGCAGCCACATCCGCAACGCCAACACCCTACCGTCCTTTAAATCAGCCTCAAACCTGTTTGTTCACTCTGGCTTGTTTGGACCCCATAGTTGTGTATAATGTATCATCATATTTATTATCATTATAATCAAATCTGACCTATCACAAGGGGGGGGGGACATTTAGAAATCTACCTGTTTAAAGCTGTGGGTCGCAAATCAGGGCTTTGAGACTATGTCTGGATCAGACGGAGTGCATTTTATCACCTGGGGCTGGGGGTAGCTTTTGTTGTGTTGCTATTATTTTACAAGTGACCGCAGATAATGTGGATAATGCCATCGGAGGCGATGATTTAGGGAGATGCGGAGAGAAAGGCGTCGCCAGAAACACCCAACGTGCGCCTGCATCCTACAAAACTTCCCACAAAACGTTGTGTGCGCAATTGGCCACATACAGCCCATGGTGACAACCCAGCGTACCGTGGGAAAACAGATAATCGATAATAATCAATTAACAATTCACAATCAATGAAGTTCCAACTAAGACCAAACCGATCGATTCAATTGATGAATCAACTATTGGGGGCAGCCCTACAAAAATGTGTTTAAAAAGGAGACATTATGCACAATTTTGCCTAATCTTTGTATGGAATTATCATGTACATTTACATGTCAATGTTATTTAGAGACACAAGGGGAAAATGACATAGGTACTTTGGCCAGGGTTTCAGATGAACGAGCCTCAACAAGCTGTTCAGGAGCATTGCTTGTGGTGATGCCACAAGGGGCAGACAGACACGCAATAGATTAGCTTTGATTAATAAATTAGCTGTGCTTTTTGGAGCCAGGAACACTGCCCACCTAATGTACTGTCCAGTTTGTGGGGCAGACAGGGAAGGAGTCATTCATTTGGAATGTGGCGTGTTGCTACACCCACCATGTCCAATACAAGGGAAGAGAGAGGAGGGAAGATGCATCATTAAAATTACATGTAGACTAGTTTCTCTGCCAAGAGAAAATACTTAAAAGCTGTTCCACAGATTCAAGGCAGTTGTATCAACAGGCTATCTGCAGGTTTCAACAAGTTACATTTAAGACTTGTTAAGACTTTTAATACCACCAAAATGTTATACCAATTTTCACGACCATACTGGCAAAAAAATTTAGAGCGACACTGAACTGGCGGCTGCACCTGCACGCCAATTTAAATTCACCACACGCACAAAGCTCCCGGTAGCCCCGCAAAAGACAACGCCTCGAATACAAAAACATTTCATAAATCAATTATTTCATCTCCCGACAGCTGGGCTGCCCCCCAAAATGTAATACCTGTGCAAATGAAATACGTTTTAAAGTCTTAAATTGAGAATTATGAATTTAAGACTTTTTTAAAACCCTCAGATAACCTGATATTGTTGAAAAGACCCTTAACTTGAGCTGGCACAGCGACTTAAGGAAGTCCAGACGAGCAGAGTATTACAGCGCTAGTATCAGGTGGAGTTTCATGGTATTAATTTCACCCGGCTGACCGATCCCAAAGACATAAATAACTACTTTAAAGTGTTTCACTAGTACTACAGCTCTGAATGTGACACCCAACAACTTCTCTGACTCACTAAGCAATCTGCCTTCAGCCTGATGATGCAACTAAGAGATAGACTCACATTTCACTGTACAGGAATGAGGCAGTTAAAGGGACACTTCACCTTCACACTTAATCTATTATGCACAAATGATCACACATATCCCAAAACTCTAAACATTTGGTTTGACAGTTATTGGGAATTTGGGAGTTTTAAGATGTCCTCCAGTGATGTCATCAAAAGATACCGAATCCTTACAACTCAATGAAATTATGTAGATAAAAAAAAAACAGCAATCCCTCCTTTCTATTTTTTCCATCTACATAATTTTATTGAGCTGTAAGTCCTGTAACTAACACAACACCAGGATTCAGTATCCTCCGATGACATCACTGGAGGACATATTCAAACTCCTTAAACTCTCAATAACTGTAAAAGTAAATGAAAGGCTTCAAAACTGAGTTTTGGGATATATCATCATTGTGTGATAATATGTGCATAATAAATCTGCATTGATTTTTTGGCAAGGTGCCCTGTAGCACTAGGAGTGCCATAAGGCTACTCTACCAAGTGTTTGTTTTCATTTCAGACATAGTTCCGCTGTCAGCTCATTCAAATGCAGCCGTTATTGCATGTTTGTGTTTTACATACCCTTTGCATTTTGTATGTCCTTGTATGCCACTAAGGACATATTTTCCTGCATGATAGCTAGATTTTATCATGAGCTCCTCATCCTGCAATAAGTTGCGCAACAGACAATTCTTATTCAAGTTCTCGTCCTTTACAGAGTAAAAAGCAAAGGCAATGACTATGTTCACATGTACACAGTAGTCTAGATGTATAATTAAGCTCATATACTCGTTGAGATATTAAGAGTACGTTCAGATACATACAACGCAAAGAGAAATATTGTCTCGCGTCAGTTTGAAAGTTGGACACTAGCAAAACTGGAGTGAAGACATGCCAGTGATGCAAGAAATGGGACCATTTCTAAATGTGACCTGTTCCAATATCTACAGGGTGCAGAACATTCGTAGCAGTCCATTTCATATTCAATGTGAAGATATACCCACATTTTCTCCTTTACACCGTTGAATTTCTCTCTCAAGTTGAAACGTTTCCCAACTCAAGCAAACAGCGTTTGTGCTGCCTAGACCGAAGTTGCGTCTCTCTTGCTCCAGTCACGTCTTTCCATTGACTTTGTATGCATTTGCGCCGCCTCTAAATGTGGTTTTGCGTTGTATTTCATAGACTATTGATACGGAAGAAATATGCTGCAGAGTGAAAAGTAATTATTACAAATCAATAGCAATTGACTGTTTTGACTGACATTACGCATTGGGTAAATTTCTGTGCATTGTTATTGCTGCTGCCATGCTCTTTAAGATGCGTTCTAAAAATGTATTTCCCCAATTCAGAAAGTTGGCTCCCAATTGTTTTTACATGCCAGAGTGGCTGACTAGCCTCCGTAATTCACGGCTTGGCATTAGCAGGTGTTAATTTTGTTCCCTGCATACAAATAACACAAACCAACAGGATAAACCACTTGCTTGAGTGGTTTATTATCATCATAATGTATTCATACTCGTACCTCTGTATAATATTGTACCCATTAGCTTAGCATATTTACTTCATGGCTTTTTCATACTGCATATATACATGCTATACTGTATATTACAATGCACTTTACAGCTCCTTTGCACTTAGATACCAACTTCGTTGCACTTCTGCTTGTTCAATGACAATACATTGACTCTAATCTCTATTATAATATAATGAGTTTATATACAGTAAGTCATTATGGTGTTAAAGTGTTCAGATGCCCTCTTTTAGCTCGGTATTGGACTGGTATCCGATACAGTATCTGTATATTAATGCATCCCTATCCATATACGTGTTCCGTTGAATCAGCCAGTCAGCGGTTACCGGCGCTAGCCGTTCCAAAACCCAAGATAAAAATCAATATCCCAGTGTGGCCCCCACAGCCTGCAGGACTCGAGTTTCAACGGCTTTCTCTCCCCCTCTATCTGCCCGTCATCTGATCCCTTCTCCTCCACAGTCTCCGCTCTTCAGTCTGCGGTTCCCTGGAGACAGGATGTCAGAAAAACAACCTTGCTAACTCAATTCACCTTCATTAGCTGAATACAAAGTGTGGGAGGCGAGGGAGGGGGAGAGAGGGGGGGGAGGGTGGTATCGGAGAGGCAGCACTTTGTCGACAACTTATCAGCCATTCAGCCTGTGGAGAGTGTCGCCTGTGAAGGGAGGTCTTATCTGGACCCCTCGCTGGAACGAGATACAGTAAATAAGATAAGCGACGCTGCCTGTTGTAGAGAAAGGTACGCAGCAGATTTGGAAGGTGACTTTTCAGTAGATGATCTGATGATTCCGGGAGAGCCTCCTCTGTGAATTTATTCGGCCGGGTTTGTGAGCAACACTGAGATTTTTAGACAATAAGGAATGTGAAGTGGGCGGGGACTCCGGGGAGCTACGGACGCCGGTCGCCATCTTGGAAGGCACACTTCCATTGGTTTGCATTGGGAAGTCTCCGAAATGGCGAGATGTCTAAAAACGCGGTGGAAGTGATGAAGATAAGGATGTGTGGAGCTTCCTCCTGTGGTGCCACTCGTGACATTCCCTGTGGCGGCACTTCACACGACTTTTAAAGGGGAACTATTTTACTATTTCTTTCACTATTTGGGCACTTTTACACAATTCCTGTGAGTCTATGGAACACCTCTGTAATATATATTTTTTTTTTATTCATTGTTTTGTATTTCTAATCAAGTCCTCAAAAACAGCATTTTTCTACCTCAAGATCTCGAGCTGTTTTGAGCCTGGGCTCCTAAACCACTGCGCCGGGCCTGCTGAGCGTCGTGTTCGCCTGAACATTAACATGCAGCAGTGACTATATGACATCACATATAGGCACATTTTCAAACGACTCAGTTCAGTGAGGGTGAATATTGTGAGAGGAGAATTGGAAGAATGCGCCAATATGAGAATTTTGAGACATAGATCATATTAATATAAGTTCACATAGCTAGGAAACAATGCTAAACACTCAAAAAGGCCATTTATAAGATAGTTCCCCTTTAAACCAACAATCTTCCCGTCAACAACCGTAGCGATCCTCGAAGAAGCAATCGGCTAACTGTCCAGTCCACCCACATGACGTCAAAGCCACAATCTTCTATATTGAGCTGGTCTTTTGTGTGCGATAATGAAAATAATGCTCGCAGAATTTTTTTCCAAGGCAATGAGGCTGGGTTGAATTCACAAGACTTTGTCGACTGCTTTTCTTATGTGGACTGGACGAACTGTCCCTTCTTTTAAATAGAACACACTAACATTATGAGAAATGTGCTTACCAGCCGATATCAATCTAGAAAGCTATAATCTGGCTGCAAGCTAGCCTAGCTTAGCATAAATGAATGGAAGCGGATACAGACCGCTAGTCTTAGCCTATAGCTTAAAACTCTGGGAGAGGTGTTTTTGGCCAACAGCTAGGCTAGCTGGTCCGTATCGGCTTTGACTCTGGAGAAGAAAGTGAGCGCATTTCCCATAATCAAGTTTCAAGTTTGTTTATTATTCGTCACATATAAACATGTACTTTACTTATTATACTATTAGTCGTCACATATAAACATGTACTTTACGGTGAAATGCTTGGTTCTGTATGAGCCCCTGAGAGTGTGCTTCATACAGTCAAAAAGTAAGTAAAAGCGGAATATATACAATATACAATCTAAAGTACAACCTAAGTACAATGATTAAAAAAATGTAAAACGTAATGTTGGCGGCGTGTTCCTTTAAAGCACGACAAAAGGGCATCGCTATGACACTTTCTGTATACTACTTCAGTGGTTCTAAATGTAGGGTCCGGGGTAGTGATGCACGATATATCGGCCGCCGATATAATATCGGCCGATATGGCAGTTTTTTTTACACATCGGTATCGGTCCTATATCAAGATAGGGCCGATATTTAAAAAAAAATCTTTTTTTTCTTCTTTTTACATGTTTTGGCCTTAAATAGTTTCAAAATATCAGTCATTTCTGAAAATAAGTTACAAAAGTAAAAAAGATTATGCGTTTTGGAAAATAGCTCTTTATTTGATTATCATAAAAAAGTGTTTTCTATACAGAGATATCGACATCGGTAAATATCGGTATCGGCCAGAACAGCAATATTAATATCGGTTATCGGTATCGGCCACAATTTTCACATCGGTGCATCACTAGTCCGGGGACTAAGAATGGGTATCATTAGGATCAATATCGGTACCACTATCGATACTACTTATCGATACTTTTTGATCTTATCAATACTCCCTAATTTTAATAATAATTAACAGTAATAATTGTATTACCTACTTTGGGCACAACATTTTACTCGTTTTGTTGATAGAATTATGAAAATTGTTTGCTTAAATGGGACTTGATGGGGCCAACTGGTATAGAGCACATTATAATAATAGGTAATGTGTATATGACTATAATCTAGCCTACATATATAGTGATCCAAAGTCCAAAAATCACTAGTTATTATTGATACATTTGTGAGCTGCAGATGTTTTTCTTTTTAAAAAAAAATCACAAAATAGGTATGATATTTAATTTCATTGCATTTTGTGATGTCCCCTTAAGGAGACCTTTCCTTCCAACATAGAAGTAATCACGCTGAAATAACTGATAGCTCATGCTGTGGCGAGCAACTAGCATGTGTGGTTGATTAGAGCTAGCATTTTTTCTTTAATCTTTTTCAAAAAAGCGTTTGAACGCAGATATATCTTATTATTCACCTGCGACTGTTTCCCCCACACATGAGTAGGAGGCTGTTGTTCAAATCGCACAAAAAAAACATAGTATCCTATTCGATCGTTTCTGCTGTGGATTCATTCATTGTGTAGATGAATTCATCCATTCGTTTAGAACAGTTACATTTTAAATGTAGTTAAAGAAATAACATTATTGTTTGCACGATCTGGCTGGATTACATTTGTCAAGGTTGACTGGAAAGAGAGAGAGAGACCACTGTGGGCGAGTGATGCTGACTTTTAACAAGAGAAAGCAGCACATTGAATAAGGCTGTCAAGCTCTCTTGTCTGAAACAGCCTATGCTTTCATGGCAATAGAGAGAATGAGGGCAGGCAAGAGAATCCTTTCAGTATTGCTTTCAGCTGAATCCCCTGCCTTGTTTTCCAAGTTCTTTTTAGTCTAAATAGGAAATGCCTCGACAGCTACGAAATTAGACAGTCAAGTACCGATAGCACTGTTTGTTCAGGAGATTAGCGGCTATTTCCGTTCTGACCAATTGGGAACCGGTACCAAACAGTGATGCCGGTAAGTAATCTGATTACTTTTCCCCGAAAATAGTAATCTAACGCGTTAATCTTTAAAAGCCAGTAATCTGATTGCAGTTACTTGTCCAAGTGGCTGTGCGTTACTATTTCGTTACTATCTCATCATAAATTCATAATGCAGGCGGAATGCAGTATTTTATTTCGTTTTCGACAGTCAAAAATACATTTTGAGCTGTTTTTCTTATTTGGCAGTGACGTGGTGTGGCAGTGAAAGGGTTACACAAGAATGTGTCCCGCGGCGTGACTGGACTCTCTGTCTGTGAGTGACTCTGCTTTGGCCCAATCACATTCCCCATCCACAGTCTGCGAATCAGAGGCAGAGTAGGGCGGGTCTTCACAGCACGTCATGTGACATATGCGCCAATCGTGTGACAGCAGGGCTCCGTTGTCAGCCTCGTCTGCATTCGTCTGAGAATTCCACCCCAAAACGCTTGTCTAAACGAAGTGAAACAGCAAGAAGACTTTTGCGGTTTCTGTTCAGACTTCCACCCCAAAACGCTTGTCTAAACGTAGCCTCAGTCAAAATACTGTCTACCGCTAAAAACAGCACATCCAATTGCATTGAAAGCATCTGGAATCACAACACTAGCCGACGCTTCGACTAGGTACAGGAGGACTCGGAGGCCAGCCAAACAGCAAAAGAGAGAGATTGTTTCTTTCCCTATTGATTAATGTATATTTGATGGTGGCAGAGCAAAAGCTCTTATTTGCCAGATTTACAGTTAATTTACATGTTAAAGAGAGACTGATTGTATGTTTATAGAGAGACATTTATAAAAACAATTTAATAGTTACAGTTGATATAATTGAATAGTTCAGCCTGCATTTGTTAGATGTGAATGGATACACTGGTTTTGTAAAACCACTGGCTGGCTTCTCTAATGCTGTGAGCATCATAGACTGTTGCTTTACCATACTTGATGGTACTGAAGCTGAAGCACTAGTTTAACAATTTACGTTATGTGCAGAGAAACAAGTTAAAAACAATTTATGCACTTTCAATAAAGCGTTTAAAAAAACTGTTGGGGGAACGACGACGACTTCGTAACCTAGTTACTTTCAAAGTAACTAAGTTACTCTGATAATCAAGTAATCAGTAAAGTAACTTGGATTACTTTTTAAAGGAGTAATCAGTAATCAGTAATCGGATTACTTTTACAAGTAATCTGTGGCATCACTGGTACCAAATTGCACCGGTTCTCGGTACCCATCCCTACAGGCGCCCAAATATAGGCTGGTTGTCTTCAATAATTGAAGCAAATAAAAGCTTCGGTTAATAATTGAGGTTTTACGATAACAAAGAGGGAGGTCTTGTCGAGACACAACTCACTTGTTAAATTGAGGTTTTATGATAACAATGGAGGAGGTTTGTCATATGATCTTAGATTGAAACAAGTGACAGAAGTGAGGTGTGTGAATTATTATTTCCCCACCCGTCTGTGCCATAATGGTTGAAAACAAGTACTAAATAAATAAACACAAGAGCGCTTCACAAGAATTACCGCTAGTGACTTTAACACTGGGAGCTAAACCATTAAAAGGTGTGTGCTGTTATTTTCATAGCTGTAAGAGGTTGTAAATGTACTGTCATACTTCGAGACAAGACTTGTGCAAGCTGTAGGCCACTTGGCAACGGTAGGTGAGAGGAATCCAAGCCACATTAGTAGCTTTTAGGTTAGCTAACTCCTAACTAAACACCTTTCTTGCTAGTTTGGCCATTAAGACACACCATTGTAATCTCCAGAAGCCTATGCGATAAGAGCTTCCCCATCCAATTGGAGACGTACTAGTTAATACATAACCTTTTTTACCATGGCTGTACCATTACAGCCATAGTAAAAGGCTCATGGAATAAAGAGCTGAGTGCCCAGAGAATGATGGTGTCGTTGACTCGTTTTAAGACCCTCCCTCAGTGGGACCACAAGTATCCCTGCTGGCCTAGGATCAGAACCCACCAGAACCTTCTCTCTTGTGTCTGCTCTACTCAGTCTCCCTCTCAGCCTTCCTACGGTCTCAATAAAGAACCTTCTCTCCTGTGTCACTGTCACCCTCTCAGCCTTCCTACTGTGTCAATAAAGAACTTTCTCTCCTGCGTCTCCTCTACTGTCTCCCTCTCAGCCTTCCTACCGTCTCAATAAAGAACCTTCTCTCCTGTGTCTCCCCTACTGTCTCCCTCTCAGCCTTCCTACCGTCTCAATAAAGAACCTTCTCTCCCATGTCTCCCCTACTGTCTCGTCTCCCTCTCAGCCTTCCTACCGTCTCAATAAAGAACCTTCTCTCTTGTGTCTCCCTCTCAGCCTTCCTACTGTCTCAATAAAGAACCTTCTCTCCTGTGTCTCCCTCTCAGCCTTCGTACTGTCTCAATAAAGTACATTATCTCATGTGTCTCCCCTACTCAGTCTCCCTCTCAGCCTTCCTACTGTCTCAATTAAGTACATTCTCTCATGTGTCTCCCCTACTCCGTCTCCCTCTCAGCCTTCCTACTGTGTCAATAGATAACTTTCTCTCCTGCGTCTCCTCTACTGTCTCCCTCTCAGCCTTCCTACTATCTCAATAAAGAACCTTCTCTCCTGTGTCTCCCCTACTGTCTCCCTCTCAGCCTTCCTACCGTCTCAATTAAGAACCTTCTCTCCTGTGTCTCCCCTACTCTGTCTCCCTCTCAGTCTTCGTAGTATCTCAATAAAGAACCTTCTCTCCCATGTCTCCTCTACTGTCTCCCTCTCAGCCCTCTGTTTCAATATAGAACTAGAAAGGTGCACTCAGGTGTGGCACAAATCTGCGCCTGGCGGCACTATATATCTTTGTAATTTCTATGCTGAATATCTGTTACATTAACACAGAACGGCATTCCGACATTCACCAGACTCTATAATGCATCACTGTGCCTCACTGCATCACTGAGCACAGGGTGACAGCACTATCAAATCTTCCTGGACTTTTACTTTACTCTTAAATAGACACTGTACAATTCCACACTTTTTACTGTATATTTTATATTAGAATGTATACATACATAACATAGAAAATGTATATCCCGGACCGTATTTTATTCTTAAGTCTTATTTTATTCTTGACTGTGTTTTTGACTACCTAAATGTTTACTGTGAGCGATCTGTAATGCCAAATGTCCGTCTGGATGAATAAAGTATTTCTATTCCATTCTATACATTGTGACTGTATTCTCAAGGTGTTTCTCTGGTTCCATAGGTTATTATGGTATTGGCCTACTTTGGTTTGTATCGTAACTTAATTGGCTAATGCCTGCCTGCTATCAGATATATGCAAGCTGAGTAGAGACCCGGGTTCGTTCTATTCCCGGCAGCGGTACCTCCGGCTTGGTCAGTCGTCCCTATGAACACAATTGGCAGTGTACGCAGGAGGGAAGCTAGCATACTCGAGCATTTCCTGGTTGATAAAATTTTGACGGTGGCCTAGTAATAGACAATAGCGAACATTAAAATAGTTCCGACAGCACAATATTGATGTAACTAGGATTTGCTGGGCAAACAATGTTCTTAATGTTGCATAGGTATAATAACGACGATAGCTTCACTATGGCATGTTGTACACAGGTACCAGGGTGCTGTAAATGGTGCATTTATATAGCACTTTTATCCAAAGCGCTTTACAATTGTGTTCGCCACATTCACACACCAACGGCGGAGGCAACCATGATGCAAGGTGCCAACGTCTGCTCATCGGAAGCAATTAGGGGTTAAGTGTCTTGCTCAAGAACACTTCCGACACGCTGCCCGGGAGGAGCGGGAATCAAACCAGGAACATTCTGATGACCAGATAACTGCTCTACCTCCTCCTGATCCACCGTTGCCCCTGAGCCCCGCTGTGTAGCATCACCCGCTGGTGTGCTTTATAGTAGTAGGGCTGTACCGAATATCATTTTTTAACATTCAAAGCTTCGATTGAAGTATTCGAACGAAGCTTCGAATGTCTATTAAAAAAAAAAAAAAAATTAAACTAAATCCTCAATTTGAATAAAATGATTCATCTGATTACATGAGTATTTTTCTTTTATTAAATCAACTTTCTTTAATGAATATATAACTCATCAGTTTCGTCAACATAAATAATCCAATAAGGGCACGGTTGGTATGAAAGTGATGGTGACGTCTTATAGTATAATATTATAATATTAGTGTAGCCTAATCTTTAACTGCAACTGTGACGAAAACCCCCATTGGTACTTTTTAAACAGATTGAATAAAAAAATTTAATACATTTTAATTTAATTTAAATAATTTATAAAACATTTAAAATTCAAATGTTGATTTAGAATGCAAATATCAATATTATGATCGAAGCATTCGGTACAGTCCTACTTTATAGTGAATACTTCAATGGACAAGGGTGGAAATGTATTCAAATAAAATACTTGTTGCGTGAAAGATATTCTAGACAGACAGGTAGACACAACCAACCGCCCCGGAGATACTAAATACTAAGGGGGGGAGTGGACTGCCTATACTTTTTAGGGGAAAAGAAAGAAAGAAAGAAAGAAAAAAGAAAGAAAGAAAGAAAGAAAGAGTCAAGAAAAGGCCAAATTTCCAAATTCCTCTCCAGTATAGAATATTGACGGTGGGATTCATTAATAACTTGGTATCTCATATACCTCGTCGAAAGGAAAACATTTTCCACCTCATCCAGAGAGCCATCTATCCAGACGACACACTAGACTAGACTGTCTCGTTTTCCGTCATGGTGACGGACAGGGTCATAAATCTGGGTTAACTGCCCCTTAGTTTTATATACATGAGATACACGTTTTTAGAGAGTCCCATTAATGGGTACTAGATGCCTCCCCTGTACTGGCAGAACATCGTTTGGAACTGAGACTGCTCCGGTAGGAGGCCCTCCCCAAGTAGTCTTATATGTCCCTCCCCAGGTAATCTTATATGTCCCTCCCCAGGTAATCTAATATGTCCCTCTAGTCTCTATATAGTCTTATATGTCCCTCCCCAAGTAATCTAATATGTCCCTCTAGTCTCTACGTAGTCTTATATGTCCCTCCCCAGGTAGTCTTATAAGTCACTGCCCAGGTTGCCTTGTATGCATGTCCCTTCTCAGGTAGTGTTATATACATCTCTCTCCAGGTAGCCTTATATATATATATATATGTCTCCCCCCAGGTAGCCTTATATGTCTCCCCCAGGTAGCCTTATATGTCTCCCCCCAGGTAGTCTTACATGTCTCCCCCAGGTAGCCTTATATGTCTCCCCCAGGTAGCCTTATATGTCTCCCCCCAGGTAGTCTTACATGTCTCCCCCAGGTAGCCTTATATGTCTCCCACAGGTAGCCTTATATGTCTCCCCCAGGTAGCCTTATATGTCCCCCCCAGGTAGCCTTATATGTCTCCCCCCCAGGTAGTCTTATATGTCCCCCCCAGGTAGCCTTCTATGTCTCCCCCCAGGTAGCCTTATATGTCTCCCCCAGGTAGCCTTATATGTCTCCCCCCATGTAGCCTTATATGTCTCCCCCCATGTAGCCTTATATGTCTCCCCCCAGGTAGCCTTATATGTCTCCCCCAGGTAGCCTTATATGTCTCCCCCAGGTAGCCTTCTATGTCTCCCCCCAGGTAGCCTTATATGTCTCCCCCCAGGTAGCCTTATATGTCTCCCCCCCAGGTAGCCTTCTATGTCTCCCCCCAGGTAGCCTTATATGTCTCCCCCCCAGGTAGCCTTCTATGTCTCCCCCCAGGTAGCCTTATATGTCTCCCCCAGGTAGCCTTCTATGTCTCCCCCCATGTAGCCTTATATGTCTCCCCCCCAGGTAGCCTTATATGTCTCCCCCAGGTAGCCTTATATGTCTCCCCCCAGGTAGCCTTATATGTCTCCCCCCCAGGTAGTCTTATATGTCTCCCCCCATGTAGCCTTATATGTCTCCCCCCATGTAGCCTTATATGTCTCCCCCCAGGTAGTCTTACATGTCTCCCCCAGGTAGCCTTATATGTCTCCCACAGGTAGCCTTATATGTCTCCCCCAGGTAGCCTTATATGTCCCCCCCAGGTAGCCTTATATGTCTCCCCCCCAGGTAGTCTTATATGTCCCCCCCAGGTAGCCTTCTATGTCTCCCCCCAGGTAGCCTTATATGTCTCCCCCAGGTAGCCTTATATGTCTCCCCCCATGTAGCCTTATATGTCTCCCCCCATGTAGCCTTATATGTCTCCCCCCAGGTAGCCTTATATGTCTCCCCCAGGTAGCCTTATATGTCTCCCCCAGGTAGCCTTCTATGTCTCCCCCCAGGTAGTCTTACATGTCTCCCCCCATGTAGCCTTATATGTCTCCCCCCATGTAGCCTTATATGTCTCCCCCCAGGTAGCCTTATATGTCTCCCCCCCAGGTAGCCTTATATGTCTCCCCCCCAGGTAGCCTTCTATGTCTCCCCCCAGGTAGCCTTATATGTCTCCCCCAGGTAGCCTTCTATGTCTCCCCCCATGTAGCCTTATATGTCTCCCCCCCAGGTAGCCTTATATGTCTCCCCCAGGTAGCCTTATATGTCTCCCCCCAGGTAGCCTTATATGTCTCCCCCCCAGGTAGTCTTATATGTCTCCCCCCATGTAGCCTTATATGTCTCCCCCCATGTAGCCTTATATGTCTCCCCCCAGGTAGCCTTCTATGTCTCCCCCCAGGTAGCCTTATATGTCTCCCCCAGGTAGCCTTATATGTCTCCCCCAGGTAGCCTTCTATGTCTCCCCCCAGGTAGCCTTCTATGTCTCCCCCAGGTAGCCTTATATGTCTCCCCCCAGGTAGCCTTATATGTCTCCCCCCAGGTAGCCTTCTATGTCTCCCCCCAGGTAGCCTTCTATGTCTCCCCCCAGGTAGCCTTATATGTCTCCCCCAGGTAGCCTTATATGTCTCCCCCCAGGTAGCCTTATATGTCTCCCCCAGGTAGCCTTCTATGTCTCCCCCCAGGTAGCCTTATATGTCTCCCCCCAGGTAGCCTTATATGTCTCCCACAGGTAGCCTTATATGTCTCCCCCCCAGGTAGCCTTATATGTCTCCCCCCCAGGTAGCCTTATATGTCTCCCCCAGGTAGCCTTATATGCCTCCCCCAGGTAGCCTTATATGTCTCCCCCCAGGTAGCCTTATATGTCTCCCCCCCAGGTAGCCTTATATGTCTCCCCCCAGGTAGCCTTATATGTCTCCCCCATGTAGCCTTATATGTCTCCCCCCATGTAGCCTTATATGTCTCCCCCCAGGTAGCCTTATATGTCTCCCCCCAGGTAGCCTTATATGTCTCCCCCCAGGTAACCTTATATGTCTCCCCCCAGGTAGCCTTATATGTCTCCCCCCAGGTAGCCTTATATGTCTCCCCCCAGGTAGCCTTATATGTCTCCCCCCAGGTAACCTTATATGTCTCCCCCCAGGTAGCCTTATATGTCTCCCCCCAGGTAACCTTATATGCCTCCCCCCAGGTAGCCTTATATGTCTCCCCCCAGGTAACCTTATATGTCTCCCCCCAGGTAGCCTTATATGTCTCCCCCCAGGTAACCTTATATGTCTCCCCCCAGGTAGCCTTATATGTCTCCCCCAGGTAGCCTTATTATGTCTCCTCCAGGTAGCCTTCTATGTCTCCCCCCAGGTAGCCTTATATGCCTCCCCCCAGGTAGCCTTATATGTCTCCCCCCCAGGTAGTCTTATATGTCTCCCCTCAGGTAGCCTTATATGTCCCTCCCAAAATGATTCCTCATGGTTTCACACGCCTTGTTGCCAATGTAGCCCTGAATGAGAATTCCATTGTGTTAATTCAGTCTCATTATCCTCTGCTCTGCCATTGTAGGAATACCCTGGCAGCTAGCTACCCGCCCCCTTTCTCAATGCCAGAATTGTTTACGGGGGAATGGAATCTCTGTTGGGAATTCCACGGCATCTTCACAGAAGTCTATGCCGGGAGGTTGGGGGGGGGGCTTTTCATGCTGGGAACGGAGAGTCTGTGGCTATGTTAATGTGTAGGGTTCAGGAGTATGCTGGTTGTGTAATTAATGAACATGCTGCAGAATGGAGTGACAATGGGCGCTCAGCCGTGCACAAAGCTCCCCCTCAGTGTCTCCAGCCAAGGGCAAGGGTCATGTCTGCCTTTGTGCACTGCCACTGAGGACAGTGATGAACAACAACAGGACCTTTGAGAGTACAGGAGATCTCCTACATCACAAGTAAACACAAGAAAGCGGGCGATTGCATAACAGACGTGGCAAGCGACCCAATCCATCTCGTTAGCATTTTGAAATATGCAGGGATGCGAGCACGAGTAGTAGGGTGGAAAAGGGAGAGCTAGCCGAAGCAGGAGGATGTCTATTTGACGTCAGTCACTCATCCGTCACACATCCGTCAACACCCCGCCCTGTCACAGGCCCTGCTGCAGCGACATAAGACTTCAACCACAAACGTGTTTCGTCATCTTTTATCTTAATCCCTCCAGGCGGCAGATTATGTAAATCTCAGTGAGTCATCAATAGCTCTGCATCGAGGGATGATCTTTGTTCAGGTTTAAAATGTTATTTATTATTTATATTATTTTTTCTTAAAATTTCAGCAACAGTGTTACAGTCAGAAAGTGAGGAATATCTGATGAAAATAAAACGTGTTTTCAAAGTCATTGTTAGAACTGTGATGGTATTATTAAGTATTCATATCGGTACTCTGTACTCAGTTGGTCTGGAAAAAAGGGTGGTATGAGGACATCCCTAGCTCAGCTGCATCCTTCCTCATCCAACACCATCCCCTACAACAAGACTAACAAGTAGAACAAACGCTGTAGCCTATACTGAGGACATACTGAGGACATGGTACCGTTCCAAACCACGGAGAAGGTCGGATTCAATCAATGAATAGCCCTAGCCTACTGCCAATTATAAGATATTCTACTCGGACTACGCTGCCTTTATTGAAAATTATAACGCATGCCATGAAATCCTACTTGTGAGAACACAAGGCGTGTACATATTTTGATTCATGGTCAATAAAGGCCTCAGAGTCATCATCAGTGCTACTGAATATTGTATAGGTGTGTTGAGAAGTGGCTTTTCATTCCAACAGACTCAACAGTGACATCTCAAGTCCGTGGGGCTATGCCAGCCCACCCTAGAATCGGCCAGGCACAAGACAAATCTGGAAGGCTTAAAAGGTGCTATAGATGACATTTTAAAGCAGAGTGATCTTTTCTTTTTTCTAAAGAATGCATCCACACAGCTTTTAGAAAGGTGCCAAATAAATTGCTTTCCCCCAAAAAACAATATTGATAAATTGATTAATCATAAAAAGAAAATGTATTGCGGGTCCAAAATGAATGTTGTCGTTTACATGCATCCCCCTCCCTACTTCCCATTTCCCTCCATGTGGAATGCACATGATTGGATAAAATGACACACTGGTGCTCTAGTGCGACATCTAGTGGCTGAATGTTATCTATATCTATAGCACCTCTAAATTCTATTTTTTTTCCTTTTAAAAGAAAACAAAAGACATGCAGCCAATGACAGATTGAGCCAAACGAGCAGAATGCCATCGAGTGACTGACAGGCAAGACAGAGCTCGTCTTCAAGTTTCCCCATCGCCAGTGAGTACATTAGCCTTTAGGCCTATAACACAGCTTTATGTTGTTGTCACACACGCCAAGTGCACAATCATACACTCACACACATGCTAGCCAACATCAGCAGCAACAGCACTGGTTGCTGCAGTGCTAACCATGGTAACGTTTGTTTTCAATTGGATGTTGATGACTGCACTTCTAAAGCACTTTCTCTTGTACAAGTACTACTCAAAGCACTTTCAAATGGAATGACTGCGGTGCACATTCTTCAGTTTGGGTGGCCTCTGTGGAAATTGAACCCCTAACCATGGCAGTGTTGGTGCCAGGCTCTCAGAGCACCAACCAACCACTCTACCCATTCAGCTACACAGGGTTCATTTTCTGCTTTCAAAAATGTACGACTTAACTGCCAACAGAGGGTCATGGATATGTTTAAAATGATTGGATGGACCCCACCCTCCCCACACACACTTATTTTAAAATATAATATAATAATAATAATATTATTATAAATAATATTCATTGCAATTACTGGAAATAAATAAATCAGCTTCCCATCTCGGTGACTAAAACAATCAAATCAACTCTATTGTCATCTGTGTAAAATGAATACAACTCTATGGCAGAGACTGAGAGTCACTCTGTCGAAAGTTGGTTGGAGACACCTGGGAATACATCCATTGTGTCAAAATGTAAGGGTTGAAATGACTGCCAGTGCCAATCAACTAATTGCAAAACATTATCCTTACAAAACCTAAGAAAAAAATTGGAAAAATAAGTCTTTGTAGTAGTAGTTAATGTTCACTAGTGATATACTGATGGGGAGCTCTTGGTCACACGGCTAGGAGGCTATTGGAACTTAATAAAGATTTTAAATAAAGTTATATTCGGTGAGGGGTGTAATAATGAACACATCCCAGATCGATATATCCACGTTCCTCTGTAAACATGTGTCATTAAAGATAGCTATTACGTGGCAGAAAATCGTTAGGCCACCCATATTCACATTTTTAGACTCTTTTTTGTATCATAAACAGTACTGTATTTGTAAATCTGGTATGTCATTAATGTATAGATGTAGCAGTACTGTCTATCTGTATGTCATATATGTTATGATGAATTGAAAATGGGGGACCCTGATGTAAACAAGACGAAAGTCTTTCTCTGGTCCGCATCCCCTTAACAATTGTGTGTATTGAGCTGTACTGTATTGTACCCATTATGCAATCTGTTAAATAAAGTTTTCAATCAATCAATCAATCAATCACATGAACAGCCAACGTCCAATATAAAACCAATGAATGAATGAATGAAAACTTTATTTAACAGATTGCAGAATGGGTACAATACAGTACGGCTCAATACACACAATTGTTAAGGGAATGCAGACCAGAGAAATACTTTCGTCTTGTTTACATCAGGGTCCCCCATTTTCAATTCATAGTGACATTCACCAACTTCACTAGTTAATAACTAGTTACAACTTACAACCAAGGCACACAACGATCCACATCACACACAACAACACACACTTAATAACATGAAGCGAACAGCGAATAAATAAATCTGTAGCAAGAAAAGACAACAATATTTACCTGTGTGTCGTCGAGGAGAGCAGCTTTGAAACGTTAACGCCGTTAGTTAGTGAGCCGCTAGTGTTGATGTGTTGTTTAGTTGTTTAGCAGCTTCCCGTCGTCGACCCATCACAAATACATTATAAAACTAAATAACGGGATATTATTATTATCCACAGGGAAAAAAACGGTCTCTCGGTTCAAAGTTGAAGGCAGCAGCAGCCGCCACGCCGCAGAAGAAGAAGAAGACATGCATTCATATTTAAAAACTCCCGCAGGCAGCAGAGCAGACGACGCCTCATGGGGAGAGTTCAGTTCAAAACCAGCTGTTGTTGTCTGGATACAATAACGTTCGCTTTTAACGTGGCGTCTTTCTTCCACTACTGTCCCCTTTCCGAAAGACACGGGTGTCTGTTTTCACGATAAAAAGAAGAAGAAGAAGAAAATAAAACGGTAAACAAGAAGAAGAAGCCGCGCGCGAGGCACTCTCTCTCTCGGGTCGGTCACTCGCCCCTCATCCCGCTGCTGTTACACCGAGTGAGCTTTCATCTGTGAGGGAGCCGGTGTGGGAGGAGCGCGCGCACAGGCCCGTCGGTATCACATTATAGAAGGCACAGTCTCGCGCAGCGCAGTCGTCACGCACACCGACCACTCATCTGTATGCTGCTTGATTGATTTAATCATTGTAACAGATTGCAGAATGGGTACAATACAGTACATCTACGAATTCCAATCTGGCTTCAGAACGTCCCCCACTCCACTGACACATGCCTTCTCTATTCAAGTTTCAAGTTTCAAGTTTCTTTAATAGTTGTCATACAGAAGTACAGAATACTTTCATACAAAATGCTTCTTACTGTTACGCTCCAGAGACTGTGCTAGACAAGATAGTATCAAATAACATAGTATAGCATGTAATTTAGAAGAAGAAAATGAGGTCACAGTGTTCGGTATAGACATATGTACAATGTTCTGAGTTACCATATAATATACAATACTATGCAGTGTACTAATGTACAGTACTATATAGTGCAAAGCAGAAATGGGATGAGGTACAATTTAGGTACAGTTTACAGTAAGGTGTACGAGTTGTAGTGCAATCCTTCATCAATAAATATAAAGTGTGGGGAGTGGGTGCTACAGTGTGTTTGTTTAAAGTGGGTGTGTGCTATAAAGTGTGTGGAGTGGGTGCTACAGTGTGTTTGTTTAAAGTGAGTGTGTGCGTGTGGATGTGTGTGCTATGTGCGTTTGGTGGTTGTTGTGTAGTGTTCATTGTTCGTTTAGCAGCCTGATGGCCTGGGGATAGAAGCTTCTTCTGAGTCTTTCTGTGCTCGCCTTGAGACTCCGGTATCGCTTGCCTGACCGCAGCAGTTCAAAGAGGCAGTTGTTCGGGTGACTGGAGTCTTTAATGATTCTCTTAGCCTTGCCCTTGCAACGCTTGTTGTAAATGTTCTGGAGGGTGGGGAGCCCCCCTCCAATTGTGCGTTCGGCTGAACGTGTCACTCTTTGTAGTCTGCTTCGGTCTTGTGCAGTGCTATTCCCAAACCAGGAGGTGATGTTGCCGGTCAAGATGCTCTCTATTGTACATGAGTAGAAGTTCTTAAGGATCTTCTGACTGACTTGGAACTTCCTTAGGCGCCTGAGGAAGTAGAGGCGTTGTCGTGCCTTCTTCACAACACTGTCAATGTGTGTGGTCCATGTCAAGTCCTCGGATATGTAGGCTCCGAGGTACTTAAAGCTGTTGACTCTCTCAACCGGTGCCCCGTCGATGCTGAGGGGGCTGTAGTCCTTGACCCCCGACCTCCTGAAGTCCACAATCATCTCCTTTGTTTTGCTGATGTTCAGGGAGAGGCTGTTTTCCTGGCACCATCCCGCCAGGACCTTGACCTCTTCCAGGTAGGCCCTCTCGTCGTTGGCAGAGATCAGGCCCACCACCACTGTGTCGTCAGCAAATTTGATGATTGTATTGCTACTCCGCTGAGCCACACAGTCGTGTGTGTACAGGGAGTAGAGGAGGGGACTCAGAACACAGCCCTGGGGGGCCCCTATGTTGAGGGTGATGGATGAGGAGGTGCAGTTGCCTGCTCTCACCACCTGGGGTCTGCCAGTCAGGAAGTCCAAGACCCACTGGCAGAGGTCATAGTTCAAGCCCAGGTCCCTGAGCTTGGCTATGAGTATGGAGGGGACTATGGTATTGAATGCCGAGCTGTAGTCGATGAATAGCATTCTCACATAGTTCCCCTGCCTCTTGTCCAGGTGTGATGCTGCTGTGTGCAGCACATGGGCTATGGCGTCCTCCGTGGACCTGTTGGGGCGGTATGCAAATTGCAGGGGGTCCATGTTGATGGGGAGGGAGGAGCAGATGTAGCCCTTTACTAGCTTCTCAAAGCACTTCATGGCTATGGAGGTGAGAGCTACAGGGCGGTAGTCGTTGAGGCAAGCAGGCTTGGATTTTTTGGGTACAGGGATAATAGTGGACTTCTTCAGGCAGGTGGGGATGACAGCCTGTTCTAAGGACAGGTTAAATATGTCAGTGAATACTGGGGCCAGTTGGTCGGCACAGACTTTTAGGACGCGGTCGTGTGTGTACAGGGAGTAGAGGAGGGGACTCAGAACACAGCCCTGGGGGGCCCCTATGTTGAGGGTGATGGATGAGGAGGTGCAGTTGCCTGCTCTCACCACCTGGGGTCTGCCAGTCAGGAAGTCCAAGACCCACTGGCAGAGGTCATAGTTCAAGCCCAGGTCCCTGAGCTTGGCTATGAGTATGGAGGGGACTATGGTATTGAATGCCGAGCTGTAGTCGATGAATAGCATTCTCACATAGTTCCCCTGCCTCTTGTCCAGGTGTGATGCTGCTGTGTGCAGCACATGGGCTATGGCGTCCTCCGTGGACCTGTTGGGGCGGTATGCAAATTGCAGGGGGTCCATGTTGATGGGGAGGGAGGAGCAGATGTAGCCCTTTACTAGCTTCTCAAAGCACTTCATGGCTATGGAGGTGAGAGCTACAGGGCGGTAGTCGTTGAGGCAAGCAGGCTTGGATTTTTTGGGTACAGGGATAATAGTGGACTTCTTCAGGCAGGTGGGGATGACAGCCTGTTCTAAGGACAGGTTAAATATGTCAGTGAATACTGGGGCCAGTTGGTCGGCACAGACTTTTAGGACGCGGCCGGGGATGCCGTCCGGACCTGCTGCCTTCCTGATATTCACTTTTTTAAAGGTCCGCCTCACCTCATGCTCTGTTACCCTGAACACTGCGCCTCCATCAGCAGCCGACCCCCCCCCCCCCCATTGCCGTGGCTTGTGAGCTGGTGTTGTTATTACCAGCATCAAACATCGCATAGAAGGTATTGAGGTCATTTGCTAAGGAGATGTCACTGTTCAGTTTGAGGGAGGCGCCTTTGTAGTCTGTCATCGTTTTGAGCCCCTGCCACATAGCTCTAGAGTCAGCTTGTTCAAACTGGAGTTCAATTTTATCCCTGTAGCGCCGTTTGGCCTCTGACACTGTCCTCCTTACGTTGTATCGCGCCACCTTGTGGTCATTCATGTTGCCTGCCACTAGGCCGTCGTTGTATGCTTTGGTGCGCTCTCTCAGAGCTTCACGGACGGATTTGTCTACCCAGGGTTTTTGATTTGGGTAAACTCTCATTTTGGTAGTGGGGATTGTTTCTTCCACCAAAGTACAAACATAGTCCAGCACTGTCTCCGTGTAGACATTAATGTTATCTGTGTCGCGGAACACATTCCAGTCTGTGCAGTCAAACGCAGACTGGAGCGTATTTGAACGACCACATCAAACAAGAGGTGGACACGGGCAAATACTGCGGCATGGTCATGCTGGACCTACAAAAGGCCTTCGACACTGTCAATTACACCATTCTGATTGACAAGCTAAAAGCAATTGGTTTTGATTTAGTTTATCAGTGAGCTGGATGCAATCCTACCTGGAGGGGAGAGAACAGATGGTGGAGGTAAACGGTACTCTACCCCCCCCCCCCCCCCCCCCCCTCACAGTGAGCTGTGGTGTTCCACAAGGAAGCATACTAGGACCGCTACTGTTCCTAATTTATGCAAATGACATGTCGTCAGCCTGTGACTGCAACTTGTTCCTGTTTGCGGACGACTCAGCCCTGCTGGTCTCTGACAAGAACAAGTTGCAGGTTGAAAAAACCCTCAGCTCGGAACTAGGCAAAATCTGGCTCGCTGATAACAAACTATCATTACACATGGGCAAAACAGAGTCCATTCTCTTCGGTTCAAATAACAAACTCAGCAAGACCGACGGCTTCTCAGTTACAGTGGGTGACAATATTGTCACAAGGAAAGATGAAATTACCTACCTGGGTTCCATCCTAGAGGCAAATCTTTCCTGTGACAAAATGGCATCCAATGTAATAAAAAGAAGTCAACCAACGAACTAGATTCTTGTACCGGATCTCCTCTCTGGTAAACAAGAATACCCTGAAGACTCTGGCAGGAGCACTCATTCAAGGGTACTACGACTATGCTTGCACCTCATGGTACCAAAGCACCTCAAAGGCGCTAAAAACAAGATTACAAACAAACATCACAAAACAAACTGGTCAGACTACTACTTGACCTTACCCCTAGAACCCACCTCACCCCTGCCCACTTTGACAACCTAGGATGGCTTAGAGTAGACGACAGAGTACAGCAACTTGCAATGGGCCTGGTCTACAAGATACACTATACGACTAAGGTACCCATGTACATGTCAAAATACTTCCCAAAGGTCAGTGAATACCACGACCACAACACCAGAGGAAGCTCAACAAATCATGTTAAACCCAGATTCGGCTCAAACAAGGGACTAAACACGTTTCGCAATTATGCCACATCAATGTGGAACGCCCTACCCAAAGCTGTAAAGGAATGTGAATCCCTACCCACATTCAAAACCGCTCTTAAAGAGCACCTACGGGAGGCTGCAATTTGAAACTGGCCACCGTAAATGTCCAAACCCCCCACCCCCTCCTAATAGACAGTCTCCTCCCCACCGCATGTATATATTCTCTCCCCGCCGTATGTATATTTCTCTCCCACCCACCCACCCCCTCCAAATGTACAGTCTCCACCCCACCGTATGTATATTTCTCTCCCACCCACCCTCCCCCTCCTAATGTACAGTCCCCTCCCCATCATATGTATATACTCTGTCAGGATCTATGGATAACAGTACTGTATATTTGAATACCGTTTATGTCACAAATGTATCAGTACTAAATACCTGTATGTCCCTATGCCATAAATGTCATGTATGTTGTGTATGTCATAAATGTCAATATGAATTGAAAATGGGGGACCCTGATGTAAACAAGACAAATGTCTTTCTCTGGTCTGCATCCCCTTAACAATTGTGTGTATTGAGCCGTACTGTATTGTACCCATTCTGCAATCTGTTAAATAAAGTTTTCATTCATTCATTCATTCATTCATTCATTCATTCATTCATTCATTCATTCATTCATTCACAGCTCAATACACACAATTGTTAAGGGGATGCAGACCAGAGAAAGACGATTGTCTTGTTTACAACATCAGGGTCCCCCATTTTCAATTCATCATACATACTGGGTGGCGCAGCGGACATTGCGCTCGTCACCAACGCAAGAGACACCGGGTTTCGAATCCGGCTGTCTGCGTTGCCTCCGGCTTGGGCCGGCCGTCATACTAACTCAATTGGCAGGGTTAGCGGGTGGAAGTCGATGGGTGGTAATCTGGACGTTGTGGACAGCGACTCCTACAGGTTGGTTGGGGGACGCCTGCACAGCAGAGACAGGAAATGGCGGGGGTAGTGTGAGCCTCCCACGCGTTACTCCTCGCCAATGAGAGTCCGCGCTGGCAGGTGAAAAGATGTGACAGGCTGCCTCCACGTGTATCAGAGGGGACATGTGATGCAAGGCTTCTATCCTCCCTACAACCGACCAGTGCGGGGCATATGCGAGCAACGTTCAAGACAGGGGAGGGGAGAATTGGAAACACGAAATTGGGATGGGAGAAAAATAAGGAGAAAAAGTGGATAAAAAAAATAACATATATGACATACTGTACATGACATACAGATAGACAGTACTGCTACATCTAGACATTTATGACATACCAGATTTACAAATGCAGTACTGTTTGTGATACAAAAAGAGTCTAAAAAAGAGAGTATATACATTTTATGAAGAAACTACATTGGAGGAGGTTGGGTAGGTGGGGTTGGGTGGGGGGGGGGGGGGTAACTGTACATTGGATTATCGACGAAACCTTACTTGGTCCCAAGAAGAGGGTCTCGTGTATTATTGGGTTAGGACATTTACTATTGGAGGGGGTTGGGTTAGGACATTTACAGGGGCCAGTTTCTAATTGCAGTCTCCCGTAGGTGCTCTTTGAGAGTGGTTTTAAAAGTGGGTAGTGAATGATTCACATTCCTTTACAGCTGTGGGTAGGGTGTGTGTGCTGCACATTACCAACAAACATTAAATCATGAAGCAAATGTTATTTTTTTCCTTTTTTTTTATTGTTTAACCAGCGGCTAAATGATTGATTTCATAGCATTTGGATCATTTTGTGAATAATACAAATCACTGGAAATGACTAAATGCAGTCACAAAATATTTTTTGATCCACTTTTTCTCCTCCTGTTTTTCTGTGTTTTTCTCCCATCCCAATTTAGTCGTGCCAATTCCCCCCTCCCCTTCCTGGTCGTTGCTCGCATGTGCCCCCCACTGGTCGGTATAGGGAGGGTTGATAGATACTATCGCATGTCCCCTCCGATACATGCAGAGTCAGCCAGCCACTTCTTTTCACCTGCCAGTGCGGACTCTCATTGGTGAGGTGTAACGTGTGGGAGGCTCACACGACCCTCACCATCTCCCTTCCTCGCTGTGCAGGCGCCCTGACCGACCTGTAGGGGTTGCTGTTTACAATGACCAGATTACCACCCACCGGTTTCCCTCCCACTGACTCTGCCAATTGAGCCAGTATGACGGCCGGCCAAGCCGGAGGCAACGCTGACAGCCGGATTCGATACCAGTGTCTCACGCGTTGGTGACGAGCGCTTAGTCCGCTGCGCCACCCAGCCGCCCCAGTCACAAAATATTTGTTGTTTTTAATAGTTTTCTAATTGTCTCTGTCTCCTGTGTGATTCACTGTCTCTACCAAGTACACCCATATGTAACTGCAATGCAGTTGTGGAAAGTAACAAAGTATTTGCACTCAAGTCAGCAACTTGTTCCTGTTTGCGGTTGACTCTGCCCTGCTGGTCTCTGACAAGAACAAGTGTACAGGTTGAAAAAGCCCTCAGCTTGGAACTCGGCAGAATCTGCACCTGGCTCGCTTATAACAAACTATCATTACACCTGGGTAAAACAGAGTCCATTCTCTTCGGATCAAATAACAAACTCAGCAAGACCGACGGCTTCTCAGTTACAGTGGGTGACAATATTGTCACAAGGAAAGATGAAATTACATACCTGGGTTCCATCCTAGAGGCAAATTTTTCCTGTGACAAAATGGCATCCAATGTAATCAAAAAAGTCAACCAACGAACTAGATTCTTGTACCGGATCTCCTCTCTGGTAAACAAGAATACCCTGAAGACTCTGGCAGGAGCACTCATTCAAGGGTACTACGACTATGCTTGCACCTCATGGTACCAAAGCACCTCAAAGGCGCTAAAAACAAGATTACAAACATCAAGACGGCTAATGGCGCAGTGGGCAAGGCGCTCGCCACTAATGCAGGAGATGCTGGGTTCGAGCCCAGCTCTCGGCATTGCTACCAGCTTGGCTGGTCGTTCATACTAATGCAATTGGCAGTGTTAGGGGTGGGAAGCTGGTGGGTGGGGATCGGACATTGTGGACAGCGACTCCTACAGGTCGGTTGGTGCGCCTGCGCAGCAGAATCAGGAAGCAACGGGGGCGGCGTGTCCCTCCCACGCAGACCCTCGCCGCTGAGAGATCGTGCTGTGCAGGTGAAAAGATGCGACGGCTGCCTCCTCGTGTACCGGAGGGGACACGTGATGCAAGGCTTCGTCCACATTGCAGCCGGCCAGTGGGAGGCATGGCCTAACAGCGTTCGAGACAGGGGAGGGTAGAATTGGACAATACGAAATTGGGATGGGAGAAAAAATAGAAAATGGGAGAAAATGGGAGAAAAAGTAGATAAAAAAAATAAAAAAAATATTACAAACATCACAAAACAAACTGGCCAGACTACTGCTTGACCTTACTCCTAGAATCCACCTCACCCCTGCCCACTTTGACTACCTAGGATGGCTTAGAGTAGACGACAGAGTACAGCAACTTGCAATGGGCCTGGTCTACAAGATACACTACACCACACAGGTACCCATGTACATGTCGAATTACTTCCCAAAGGTCAGTGAATACCACGCCCACAACACCAGAGGGAGTTCCGCAAATCATGTGCAACCCAGATTCGGCACAAACAAGGGACTAAACACATTTAGCAATTATGCCACAACAATGTGGAACGCCCTACCCACAGCTGTAAAAAGATGTGAATCCCTACCCACATTCAAAACCGCTCTTAAAGAGCACCTACGGGAGGCTGCAATTCGAAACTGGCAACTGTAAATGTCCAAACCCCAACCCCCTCCTAATAGACAGTCTCCTCCCCACCGTATGTATATTTCTTCTCCCACCCACCCACCCACCCCCTCCTAATGTACAGTCTCCTCCCCATCATATGTATATATTCTCTGTTAGGATCTATGGGTAACAGTACTGTATATTTACATATCGTATATGTCACAAATGTAACAGTACTATATACCTGTATGTCATGTATGTCCCTATGCCATAAATGGCATGATGTCATGTATGTTGTGTATGTCATAAATGACCCTGATGTAAACAAGACAAACGTCTTTCTCTGGTCTGCATCCCCTTAACAATTGTGTGTATTGAGCCGTACTGTATTGTACCCATTCTGCAATCTGTTAAATAAAGTTTTCATTCATTCATTCATTCATTCATTCATTCATTCATTCATTCAAGTACTGTACTTAAGTAAAATGTTGAGGTACTGTGAATGTTTTCATTTTAGGGAACTATGCACTTTTATTCCACTACATTTCAAAGGAAATGTTGTACTTTTTACTCCACTACATTCATCTGAACCCATTAGTTACTAGTTACTTTGAAGAAAACGGATTTTGCATAGAGAACATGGCAAAAATGTATAAAGATTGTGTACTTTCAAATGTGAAGCCGGTCAACTTCAAGAGGATGTAATCAGAGCAGCATAACTGGACCACATACCAATTTAACATAACTGTTACGTGTGGGGGTGAGTAGTAGTGAGTCCAATGGTGGAGGAGACAAGAAGAGACGGAGATAGGTAGCTATTTCTAAGGATGTGTCTTTATTAAAACACACAGAGCAGCGATAATCCAGGAAAGACGCCGGGCGTCAACAGAGAGAACAGGCAAAAGTAATATAAGTGCATCGCGAGTGGCTCAGCAAACTCTGACCAGCTCCTTCCCACACGAACGGTTTTCTGAAGCCTCGACAACAAACAAGGAAACAGAGAACGCATAAGTAGTCACCAACCAAACATTCCAATCAATTAGCAGTGACAGCAAATTGACAGCACAGTGACAGCAACAGTGGAGAGTACCAATCAGTGACAACACAGGAATGTGGGCGTGACAACCAAAATGCAAATACCAACCACCAGGTGAAAACATTCCAGACTGACAGCTGGATTCCCGGGAGAGGGAACCCAGAGCGTTACAATAACCTTTAATCAGAGCAGCATAACTTGACCACATACCACTTCAACATGACCTTTAGAGGTCAACAATTCCAGGAGTGAACGCTCAGAAAGACAGGAATACACAAACATCATGTGGAATGCATACTTTTATTTTAGATACTGAGGTACATCCAATATCAAATACGTCTCCACTTTTACTCAAGTAGAATCCTTAATGGAGGACTTTTACTTTTTACCTGAGTACTATTCTACTATCTGGGTATTTCTACTTTTACTTAAGTAAAGGAACTGCAATGGAAGTCTTTAGTGGTGCCTTTTTACTCTAGTAGCACTGTCCTATGGTATTACTGTCCTATGGTACTGTATTACTGTGTTGATGTATTGTGGACCTCTCTCTAGAAGGAGTTGATGTGGACCTCTCTCTTTGATGTGGACCTCTCTTTGATGTGGACCTCTCTCTTTGATGTGGACCACTCTCTTTGATGTGGACCTCTGTCTTAGAAGGATGTGATGTGGACCTCCCTCTTCTTCTCGTCACCTCCTGTGTCTAACCCAACCCTTAGTTTTAATAATGTATCAACAAATCAACACAATTAAAGATTTATTGATTTTACATTTGTTGTTTATTTTACAGAGATACCTTATTAAAAAAAAGCACTTTTCCCATTGGTCCCCTGGGTGCTGCATGGGGGCCTGAGGCGCAGTGTCTGATTTGCTTGTAAGATGGGTCGGCTCTGTTACTGGCTATTCATTTATTCATGCATAACATTTAGCCTAACGGTAGCCTAACATTACACAGATAGATGTTCTCTATCGTCCACAAGGGAAATTCGTTTTTTTTGCTCAGGTTAATAGCTATACATACAGACAAACAAGACAATGAAAGAATAAGCCAATAACACCACTGTAGAAAGAAACACCACAATAAAACACAGTGCACAGTAAAAACAGGAGGGATCCTTCTAAAAGAAAAGATTTTAAAATAAACACGATGTTCTCTACTCATTCTGAGAATGTGTGCGTGTGTGTGTGTGTGTGTGCGCGTGTGTAGGGGGTGTTAGCGCAACAGTGCTTCCAGAGGGGGCAAGAGGGTTCCGACTAGGATTCTGTTTGTTAAGGAGCCTGATAGCAGAAGGGATGAAAGTGGTCCTGCCTCTGTTTGTTTTGAACACAGGGTCCAGCACAGAGTCCAGCAACAGAGTCTATCTGTGATCTGACCTGCTTTCTTTCTTCCCCGCCCTCTGGCCGCAGAGCTGCTGGAGGGTGGAACACTGCTCCCTGCAGAGCTTGGACCGCAAGGTGATCTCCCTCCACAGTTTGGCCTCGTTACCGAGCCAGAAAAGAAAAAAAGTAAGGGGACTCTATAACTGGGGGCAGCTGGGTGGCGCAGCGGACATTGCGCTCGTCACCAACGCAAGAGACACCGGGTTCGAATCCGGCGGTCGGCGTTGCCTCCGGCTTGGGCCGGCCGTCATACTACTTCTCATCGCGGGTGATTGATAAGACCGAATTATGTCTGGTTTTGTAATGCTTTATTTATTGTATCAAAATACGAGGTCTGGAATAGATGAATGGTTATAGCCTCAGGCCCCCTGTGATTAGAGCTGGGGATCTCAACCTTTTTTTCTGTCTTTTTTATTATTATTATTTTGTACAGATGATCCCAGATTGACCAGTGAATAACATAAGACCCCCGGTACCCTTGCTGGCCTGGGATCAAATCTCACCAAAACCTCTCAGCCTTCCTACTGTCTCAATAAAGAACCTTCTCTCCTGTGTCTCCCTCTCAGCCTTCCTACTGTCTCAATAAAGAACCTTCTCTCCTGCGTCTCCTCTACTGTCTCCCTCTCAGCCTTCCTACTATCTCAATAAAGAACCTTCTCTCCTCTGTCTCCTCTACTCTGGCTCCCTCTCAGCCTTCCTACTGTCTCTATAAAGAACCTTCTCTCCTGTGTCTCCTCTACTCCGTCTCCCTCTCAGCCTTCCTACTGTCTCAATAAAGAACCTTCTCTCCTGTGTCTCCTCTACTCTGTCTCCCTCTCAGCCTTCTTACTGTCTCAATAAAGAACCTTCTCTCCTGTGTCTCCCCTACTCTGTCTCCCTCTCAGCTTTCCTACTGTCTCAATAAAGAACCTTCTCTCCTCTGTCTCCTCTACTCTGGCTCCCTCTCAGCCTTCCTACTGTCTCAATAAAGAACCTTCTCTCCTGTGTCTCCCCTACTCTGTCTCCCTCTCAGCCTTCCTACTGTCTCAATAAATAACCTTCTCTCTTGTGTCTCTTCTACTCTGTCTCCCTCTCAGCCTTCCTACTGTCTCAATAAAGAACCTTCTCTCCTGTGTCTCCTCTACTCTGTCTCCCTCTCAGCCTGCATACTGTCTCAATAAAGAACCTTCTCTCCTGTGTCTCCCCTACTCGGTCTCCCTCTCAGCCTTCCTACTGTCTCAATAAAGAACCTTCTCTCCTCTGTCTCCTCTACTCTGGCTCCCTCTCAGCCTTCCTAGTCCTACTGTCTCAATTAAGAACCTTATCTCCTGTGTCTCCTCTACTATGTCTCCCTCTCAACCTTCCTACTGTCTCAATAAAGAACCTTCTCTCCTGTGTCTCCCTCAGCCTTCCTACTGTCTCAATAAAGAACCTTCTCTCCTGTGTCTCCTTTACTCTGTCTCCCTCTCAGCCTTCCTACTGTCTCAATAAATAACCTTCTCTCCTGTGTCTCCTCTACTCTGTCTCCCTCTCAGCCTTCCTGCTGTCTCAACAAAGAACCTTTTCTCCTGTGTCTCCCTCAGCCTTTCTACTGTCTCAACAAAGAACCTTCTCTTCTGTGTTCGAGGAGCGGTGAATTCATCAATGTATGAATCTTCGAAGCACAACATATACATTTCTATTCGTGGAATGACAAAAGAGAACCCTGAATATTATCTACACATGAACAAGTACATTCATTGCTTTTACTTATTTCCTCTGCTTTAATAGCTAAACAACCTTGTAAACTAGTTTTCACATTTGTTGTTGATGTCGTTTTCTCCGTTTTCCTTCCTTTCATTCACATTTTGTATGGGCTGGTTTTCATTGAGACATGAAATGACTGAGTGCACATGTATACTCTGGAAGAGGGAACTAATCACCTCAACAAAGGAGCGTGAAGAATGTGGAACGAAGTGGTTGTTAGAAAACCAGTATTGTTTTGGCACCGGACCAACCAACTAAAGACCTACAAAGACTTGAACTAACTATCGGATCGACCATCGCCAGATCCCGAGGCTGCGATCTTGTGTACTGATGTGGTAAGCTAATATAACCCTGATCGTTATTTCTCTTTCCTCTTTGAAAACCAGACCATTGTTTCTGTTTACCCTCGTCTTTCTTCTATGTGCTACACTCCTGGTTAGAACTAGAGTTGGACGGCCCAAAATACTAGACTTCGCTGGTTCGTAAACACATTGAACACGCAGTCTTAAATATTTTGAATTTTTATCATTTGAACTTGCGATTGATGGCGTGTGATTGAACAGCACAGGTTTGCACTACCCCCCCTGCAGGTTCTATACAACAAGAGGTGCAAATCCAGAGCCTGCAGGATAATGAAAGACCCTCACCACCCCAACAACAGCCTGTTCCAGCTGCTGAGGTCAGGCAGACGCCTGCGAACCCCAGCTACTAGGACAGAGCGGCTTAGGCTCAGCTTCTTCCCCCAGGCCATCAGAGCCCTGAACAATGAACATTGAGTGCTCAGAACATTGAACTATCCACACACAAGCACACATGAACACACACACAACACGCACACTGTGCACGCTCACACACGAGCAGCCACTTAACACTTTAACATGAGCGGGCACACACTCATGTCGCACACTTATGGCCAAAAGGAAAGGACACTTTAAATTAGAATAACAGGAACAGTGTATTGCACTACCAAAGCTAACTAGCATGTCCCATATGCTCTGTAAATAACTATGTACAGATACCGAGATGTCACTCCATGTTACCTGTTACCTGTTTACTGCACAATGTTGTTTTTTCTTTTTTTGATTCTATTATATGTTGTACCACTGTATTGCACATCGTTGCGGGCAAGACCACCCGCATTTCATTGTATACCTGTATGCCGTGACAATTAAAACTCTTGACTTGACTTGACTTGTTCTGCCCACTAGATGACAACATGGCCCATGGGGCTCAAGGGGTAGAGCAAGGCACTAACATGACCCTATGAATGGCTGATATTCCATATTTATTGCCTGTATTCCATATACAGCAACACTGAACTCCATGCAATTTGTTGGGGGGATTCACCCCTGCAGCGTTCTAATTGGTCACGCTCTGTACGTGTGTCTCACCCAATACCTAATTGCTGCGACTTGGGGTCAGCTGTCATATAGAATCAAATTATTTTAAAGGTTATAGCAGAAAACAGTATATTTAGTCAAATATCTTCCCTTTTTCACGAGATTCACAAAGACCACATTCTGCATACGTGACGGGAAGGCAAACAGCAGCACCAGTCACACGACAACGTCCATTGATGAGCGAGGTGTGTTTACAATTGCCCAATTGCCCCACATGCTATTTGTGGTTAACAGACGTTTTTATGTGACTGGTGCTGCCGTCTTCGCCATCCTGTCGTGTACACAGAACGTGGTCCGTAGTATTTTACTAAATATAAATGTTCTGCCGGAACCTTCCAAGGAATTTGATTCTATATGACAAGAGCTGACCCCAAGTCACAGCAATTCATTATTGGGTGAGTTCACACAGAGCGCGACAAATTAGAATGCCGCGGGGACGAATCCCCCCAACAAATTGCATGGAGGGGTTAGAGGGGGGGTTGAATGAATAACTCTCCCCTCCCTCGATACCCACTGTTGAAGCTCCTGAGCAAGCACTTAACCCCCAACTGGAGCTCCTCAGTGGTCAACAGTGTCAGACTGTGGTTTGTACTGGGCAGCTCCTAGGGGTCAACAGTGTCAGACTGTGGTTGTACTGGGCAGCTCCTAGTGGTCAACAGTGTCAGACTGTGGTTGTAATGGGCAGCTCCTAGGGGTCAACAGTGTCAGACTGTGGTTTGCACTGGGCAGCTCCTAGTGGTCAACAGTGTCTGACTGTGTGTTACGACCCCTGTGTGTCTAAGGGTAAAGGGCTGTAACATAACAGTTGGTTGACAGAAAAGATGGACCACGTTTGTAAACAACAATGATATTTATTGGATAGATGCAAAGGAAGCACATGTAGCTCAGGGGTGAGCCCAGGCCAAAACAACAAACAAACACCACTATACTCCAAATAAACACAATCTAATCTATGGTAAAAGAGATTACATTACCTAAACTACTCTTACCTAACCAAAACAGGAGAAAACAATGTCCAAAGGAAATGGCAGCTCACCCCATCTGTGCTTCCTGAGAAAGAGAGAAAAACACATTAATTATACAGAAACAAAAGCAGAATATATACAAAAACAAACTATAACTAACAATGCTCTCTCTGTGGCCATACACACACAAGGAAATTACTACTAAGCACCAAAGGCCAATAAACGAAATGCAATACTGTCAAAGTTACAGGTTTACCAAAAACACAACATGCCTAGCCTCATGCCAGAGAGAGAGAGAGACTGAAGTGAGAAGACATGTTTTAACAGGTGTGGGGTGATCCTTGATTGGGTGGTGTGGATTGAGTGTTGGAGTCTGGAAAGCCATCCACCAATCACTGCTGTGTTGCAATAATGGAAGAATTGACCAATGGTGAAGGGAACAATGGCTGGAGGGAGGAAACAAAATGGAGAACACACACACATGGAGACACACACTGGGGAATATATACATTGGGATGTAACACCCCCATACATAAGACAAAAACATGTTCGACACTTAACACCAACTAAACATGTTTTTTTTTTTTCTTCTTTTTTCTAACAACGAGATAACATCCGAGATAACATGTACTCCAAAACAAAGAGCTATGAAAAACTAGCAGTTGGTACAACAACCACTCGGGTCAACAATGACAGAACGAGTTGACGGCAAGAGACAACGAGTCGACAGAAAAATAGAACAAGTCGACAGCAATATACAGTAGAACGAGTCGACAACAGAGATTTTAACTACGAGATAGAGCATCCGCCAACACATTATCAGACCCCTTCTTATGCTTTATGCTGAGGTTATAATTTTGCACTATGAGCGCCCAACGCATGAGGCGCTGATTGTGGTTGTACATCCGCGACAGAAAAACCAATGGGTTGTGGTCGGTGTATACTACCACTGGTAATACGCTCGAACCGACATACACTTCAAAATGTTGCAATGCATACAACATAGCCAAAGTCTCCTTTTCAATAGTGGAATAGTTTAGTTGGTGTTTGTTAAATTTCCGGGAGAAATAACAAACCGGGTGACTGACACCATCATGATAACACCCCTCCAGCTCCCACCCCGCTGGCATCCACCTCCAGCTGGAACGGCAGGGAGAAATCTGGAGCAGAGAGAACAGGGGAACTGCATAAGAGAGCTTTAACACTATCAAATGCATTTTGACAATCAGCTGTCCAAATGAATGGTTTGGACAGGCTACACAGGCTAGTGAGAGAAGTGACGACAGAAGAAAAGTTCCGGCAAAAACCACGGTAATACCCAGCCATCCCAAGGAATCTACGCAATTCCCGCCTAGTAGTAGGCACTGGAAAAGTTGTGATTGCAGATATTTTTGCATCCACCGGACGCACTTGGCCTTGTCCTACCTGCTTACCAAGATAGGTAACCGTAGCCTTGCCGAACTCACACTTGGCAAGGTTAAGGGTCAGGGAGGCTCCAGCTAAGCGGTCAAAGACAGTTTGCAAGGTTGTCATGTGGTCACGCCAGTTGGTCGAATAGACAACCAGGTCATCGAGATAGGCATTACAATTTGGAACACCAGCCAGGACTAGGGTCACCAGTCGCTGGAAAGTGGCCGGGGCATTACGCATTCCAAAAGGCATTACAGTATATTGCAAAAAATTGTCAGGAGTAACAAACGCCGAGATTTCCGAGGCACGGGGGGTCAAAGGGACCTGCCAGTAACCCTTTAACAAATCTAGTTTGCTAACATAGGTGGCAGATCCAAGGTTGTCAATACAATCTTCCATGCGGGGCAGTGGGAAGGAATCAGGCACGGTGACAGCATTTACCTTTCGGAAATCAGTACAAAATCTAGGAGTTCCATCCGATTTGGGAGCTAACAAGCAAGGTGAACTCCAGGGACTGCAACTTGGCTTGGCTAAACCATGTTTTAACAAATAGTCAACCTCCTGTTGCATCATGGCCCTCTTGGTGATGTTAACATGGTATGCATGTTGCTTGATAGGCACAGCATTGTTAACTTTAATATCATGGGCCAATACAGAAGTACAGGAGGGAACATCACCAAACAGAGCCATGTAGGCCTGAATCAAATTTGTGATGTCCTCTCGCTGCTCCTCAGGTAAGTGTGCTAAGTGAGTGGGCAGGTTCAATAACATCTCAGTGTTGGACAATCTAGCACCCTGATGGGCTGCATTGCGCAACTCCAAGCCATCTACATCCTCACCACTAACGTCAGGAGAGTCCGGAACTATTGGAGTTGAGGCAACAGCAGAGACGGCCAGTCCGGCTGTCTGGTCTGAGGTCTTCACCTGCACACTATCTCTGGAAAAATATGGTTTAAGCATATTGATGTGGCAAACACGAGAGTGACGTTTACGATCAGGGGTGCGAACCACATAGTCTGTATCACTTATCTTCTTGTCTATTGCATACGGTCCGGAAAAACGAGCGGAAAGAGCAGAACCAAGGATAGGTAACAGGACTAGAACCTTATCACCTGGCTGGAAAGATCGAGAAACAGCTTTCTCGTCATAGTGCCGTTTCATAGTTCTCTGGGAAGAAGAGAGCGCTTCTTTTGCGAGAGAGAACGCCTGATGCAGTCGCTCTCGAAACTGGCTAACAAAATCTAGAACATTAGTGGGTGTGCTGGCACCCTTTGACATGAACCGTTCTTTAAGAACTTTCAGAGGCCCTCTAACAGTGTGCCCAAAAACGAGCTCAGCAGGACTGAAACCAAGAGACTCCTGTATGGTCTCTCGCGCAGCAAATAGAACAAGGGGGACACCCTCATCCCAATCTTTCTCTGTGTCATTACAATATTTACGCAGCATGGACTTTAAGGTCTGATGCCAACGTTCTAGAGCCCCCTGAGTTTCAGGGTGGTAGGCACTGGACACTATATGTCGGATACCCAGGGACTGTAACACTTGCTCAAATAACCTAGACAGGAAGTTGGTGCCTTGGTCCGTTTGTACTACCTTAGGCAGTCCAAACGTGGAGAAGAACTTCGTCAAAGCCTTAATTATTACAGGCGCTGTAATTCTGCGAAGAGGGATAGCCTCAGGGAAACGGGTGGCGGTACACATTATTGTCAACAAAAACTGATTGCCGGCTTTGGTCCTTGGCAACGGACCAACACAGTCAACTATGACATGTTCAAATGGTTCACCGACCGCTGGTATAGGACAGAGGGGAGCAGGTGGAATTACCTGGTTTGGCTTTCCGGTGATCTGACAAGTACTACAGGTACGACAGTACTGTGCTACATCGGACTTCAAACCGGGCCAAAAGAAATGTTGAAGTATTCTGTTGTATGTTTTAGTGACTCCCAAGTGTCCAGACCAAGGGTGGTCATGGGCCAAGAACAGTACATGCTGATGATAAACTGCAGGGACAACAATCTGATAAACAGTGCTCCAGTCTGGTACCTGATCTGGTAGCCCTATCTCCGATTGTGCATGCTCTGCCAGTCTAGTACCATGGGACCTCCATGTACGCATCAAAACTCCTTCATCCACAAAATAAGAATGCAACTCTCTCCTCTGTTCTGTTTCAAGAGAAGAGAAACATTTTGCAAGAGAAGGGTCAGCCTTCTGGGCAGTAATTAGCATTTCACGAGTAACGGGTAACTTCAAAGCGTCGGAACTAGTTACAGTTGTCTGTGGGGGTACCTTACTATGAGTCGGTGGTTTGTCAGCGGTATCAGAAGTTGGAGCCAGCAACTCCTCCCTGACAAAGGCTGAAGCAAAAACAGAGTCAGACAAATTAATTTCATCACCTCTCTTTTTCAATTGAGCCCGAGTGACAACACTTGCAGAAAAAACTTCAGGGAAGTTCTGTGACAAGTCATCAGGCAGAGAATCTGTGTCTGGGTGATCCAACACTTCCAGCACAGCGTTCACCTGTCCTCCAGCTAAATCATTTCCCATGATAAAGGAAATGCCTTTAACTGGCAAGGAAGGTCTCACCCCTATTTTAAAGAACCCAGTGACCAAATCAGATTGTACATGAATACAGTGTAACGGGGCTGGCACGAAACCCATCTCAATACCTTGAACTAGGACACTAGAACCACAGGAAGATTTCTCAGACAGAGGTAGTACATCAGAGAGGATAAAGGATTGTGAGGCTCCAGTATCTCGTAAGATCTGAACTGTACACTGATCTTTTGGATCCCCTGTCAAGGAAACTAAACCCTTGGAAGTAAATGGCCTGAAACAAGGATCGAGAACATCCTGATCATTGTGCATCTGTTGATCGGAATCAGGTGCCATTTTAATCAGACCAACCCCTTTGGGTTGCCTAAAGTTCTGAGAGGACGGTTGCTGCTTACGTTTCAATGTTAAACAGTCAGAAATAACATGACCAGATTTATGACAGTAGTAACATGTCCGCTCCTCTTTTGAGCATGGAGGTGACATTCTTGGTCGGGGGTGTGTGAATTCTGAATGGTTGGGGACAGAAGGTCTCTGAGAGAAATCATGGGGGAGAAACGAGTCACGCCTATCTACAAACACAGTTTTATGGGTTAGCGCAAACTCATCAGCTAATACAGCAGCTTGCTGCAGAGTGGACACTTTCTGCTCACTCAGGTAAATTACAATACGCTCTGGCAAACGATTCTTAAACTCTTCTAATAGAATGAGTTCTCTGAGAGAGTTAAGATCTGAGGCCTTGCTTGCTGCACACCATTTATCAAAGAGAGTTCCCTTCTCTCTAGCAAACTCTACAAAGGTCTGGTTGACAGCTCTCTTGTGACTGCGAAACCTCTGCCTATAAGCTTCGGGCACAAGCTCATATGCACGAAGGATGGCAGCCTTCACAGTATCATACAATAGACTATCTTCTAGGGAAAGTGTTGAACAAACCTCTTGGGCTTTACCAGTCAATTTGCATTGAAGCAACAAAGGCCAGACCTCTCTTGGCCAGCGCAATGAAGCAGCAATACGCTCAAACACATTAAAATAAGTATCAACTTCTGTCTCTCGGAACGGAGGCACCAAAGCAATGTGTTTACTTATATCAAAAGTGTGTGATGAATAAGCTGTGGAGGAGGACATACCCGGGCCTTGTGGAGGAGTCGGTGTAGCATAGTTGGATTCACTCCTTAGGACTTCCAGCTCCAACCTCCGCAGTCTGAGCTCTTTTTCCACTTCATGCTCAAGCTCCAACCTACGAATGTTAACAGCCCTTTCATTTTCTGCCTCAAGCTCCATTCTACGAAGCCGATACTCCGCCTCACGTGCTTGTGCCTTCTCCTGAGCCTCCATCTGGAGACGTGCTATTCTAACCTTTACCTGGGCCCCTTCTCGAGACCCAGTTGACACAGGAGAGGTCAAGTGAAAATGTGGCAATGTGACGTTCACACCTGCCTTTTCAGCACCATGGGCTTGCTCCCCAGAAGGCTGTGCTTCCGTAGGTTCACCAGGAGGACTTGCATGTTCATCAGAGACCGCAGGTAAAACAAGCGTCCCCTGCTCCAACAGCTTATCTACCACAAGACACCTGATATCCTGCTTAAGATGCTTTTGTTGAACCGAGAGTTTAAAATGTGTGGCAATCTCCACTAAGTCTGCCTTGCGGCAGCTATCTAGCGCTTCCCAAGTAGGATTGCTCAAGAATTTCCCCAGATCAAAAGTACTAACTGCCATTATTTTTTTCTTACACAAATGCCATTTTTACACAAATTAATAACTATACAAGTGTAAACAAACACAGTTCACCAAATCCATCAACCAACAATTGAACACGGGTTACAAGATCCCGGATGAGCCCCCATTTATGTTACGACCCCTGTGTGTCTAAGGGTAAAGGGCTGTAACATAACAGTTGGTTGACAGAAAAGATGGACCACGTTTGTAAACAACAATGATATTTATTGGATAGATGCAAAGGAAGCACATGTAGCTCAGGGGTGAGCCCAGGCCAAAACAACAAACAAACACCACTATACTCCAAATAAACACAATCTAATCTATGGTAAAAGAGATTACATTACCTAAACTACTCTTACCTAACCAAAACAGGAGAAAACAATGTCCAAAGGAAATGGCAGCTCACCCCATCTGTGCTTCCTGAGAAAGAGAGAAAAACACATTAATTATACAGAAACAAAAGCAGAATATATACAAAAACAAACTATAACTAACAATGCTCTCTCTGTGGCCATACACACACAAGGAAATTACTACTAAGCACCAAAGGCCAATAAACGAAATGCAATACTGTCAAAGTTACAGGTTTACCAAAAACACAACATGCCTAGCCTCATGCCAGAGAGAGAGAGAGACTGAAGTGAGAAGACATGTTTTAACAGGTGTGGGGTGATCCTTGATTGGGTGGTGTGGATTGAGTGTTGGAGTCTGGAAAGCCATCCACCAATCACTGCTGTGTTGCAATAATGGAAGAATTGACCAATGGTGAAGGGAACAATGGCTGGAGGGAGGAAACAAAATGGAGAACACACACACATGGAGACACACACTGGGGAATATATACATTGGGATGTAACACTGTGGTTGTAATGGGCAGCTCCTAGTGGTCAACAGTGTCAGACTGTGGTTGCACTGGGCAGCTCCTAGTGGTCAACAGTGTCAGACTGTGGTTGTAATGGGCAGCTCATAGTGGTCAACAGTGTCAGACTGTGGTTTGCACTGGGCAGCTCCTAGTGGTCAACAGTGTCAGAGTGGGTCTCATTCCCGAAAATTTTCCAAAGATATATTCTGGAAGACTTATCTTGGAACCACTGAGACATAATCTATGACAAGTACACTCTGAGTCCTGAACGTGCTGGAGATATGTCTTAAGTGGCTGAAACGGTCGCAGAAATTATATGATCTGATATCTGCTTGGAGAATGGCATTCTGTCGTAAACTCCAAAACGCGTTCCCGTTCAGCTCATTTGCATATAAAACACCGCCTCCATAGTTCCTTATAAGGCAACTGGTGACGCAGCTGCGTGAAATGGAATGGCGGAAGTGCTTTGCGAGCCGCGTGATTACGAAACCTAGCGTCAGTCAGTGCCAATCAGAGAGCGTCTCCGAGAAATGCGGCTAGGTTTCGTAATCACGCTTGCGCCCATGAATGAATGAATGAATGAATGAATGAATGAATGAATGAATGAATGAATGAATGAATGAATGAATGAAAACTTTATTTAACAGATTGCAGAATGGGTACAATACAGTACGGCTCAATACATACAATTGTTAAGGGGATGCAGACCTGAGAAAGACGTTTGTCTTGTTTCCATCAGGGTCCCCCATTTTCAATTCATATAGACATTTATGACATACACAACATACATGACATTTATGGCATAGGGACATATAGGTATTTAGTACTGATACATTTGTGACATAACGGTATTCAAATATACAGTACTGTTACCCCTAGATCCTGACAGAGTATATACATATGATGGGGAGGGGACTGTACATTAGGAGGGGGTGGGTGGGTGGGAGGGAAATATACATACGGCGGGGAGGGAATATATACATGCGGTGGTGAGGAGACTGCCTATTAGGAGGTGGTGGGGGTTTTGGGCATTTACGGTGGCCAGTTTCGAATTGCAGCCTCCCGTAGGTGCTCTTTAAGAGCGGTTTTGAATGTGGGCAGGGATTCACATTCCTTTACAGCTTTGGGTAGGGCGTTCCACATTGTTGTGGCATAATTGCGAAACGTGTTTAGTCCCTTGTTTGAGCCGAATCTGGGTTTAACATGATTTGTTGAGCTTCCTCTGGTGTAGTGGTTGTGGTATTCACTGACCTTTGGGAAGTATTTTGACATGTACATGGGCACCCCGGTCGTATAGTGTATCTTGTAGACCAGGCCCATTGCAAGTTGCTGTACTCTGTCGTCTACTCTAAGCCATCCTAGGTTGGCAAAGTGGGCAGGGGTGAGGTGGGTTCTGGGGTTCAGGTCAAGTAGTAGTCTGACCAGTTTATTTTGTGATGTTTGTAATTTTGTTTTAAGCGCCTTTGAGGTGCTTTGGTACCATGAGGTGCACGCATAGTCATAGTACCCTTGAATGAGTGCTCCTGCCAGAGTCTTCAGGGTATTCTTGTTTACCAGAGAGGAGATCCGGTACAAGAATCTAGTTCGTTGGTTGACTTTTTTTTATTACATTGGATGCCATTTTGTCACAGGAAAGATTTGCCTCTAGGATGGAACCCAGGTAGGTAATTTCGTCTTTCCTTGTGACAATATTGTCACCCACTGTAACTGAGAATCCGTCGGTCTTGCTGAGTTTGTTATTTGAACCGAAGAGAATGGACTCTGTTTTGCCCATGTGTAATGATAGTTTGTTATCAGCGAGCCATATGCAGATTTTGCCTAGTTCCGTGCTGAGGGTTTTTTCAACCTGCAATTTGTTCTTGTCAGAGACCAGCAGGGCTGAGTCGTCCGCAAACAGGAACAAGTTGCAGTCACAGGCTGACGACATGTCATTTGCATAAATTAGGAAGAGTAGCGGTCCTAGTATGCTTCCTTGTGGAACACCACAGCTCACTGTGAGGGGGGGGGATAGAGTACCGTTTACCTCTACCATCTGTTCTCTCCCCTCCAGGTAGGATTGCATCCAGCTCACTGATAAGCTATCAAAACCAATTGCTTTTAGCTTGTCCATTAGAATGGAGTGATTGACAGTGTCGAAGGCCTTTTGTAGGTCCAGCATGACCATGCCGCAGTATTTGCCCGCGTCCACCTCTTGTTTGATGTGGTCGTTCAAATAGAGGAGGCATGTGTCAGTGGAGTGGGACGTTCTGAAGCCAGATTGGAATTCGTAGATTAGATTTTTTTCCGCCAAGTACTTTTCGACCTGTTCATAGACTATTTTCTCCATGACTTTCGAGATGGAGGTAAGAATAGAAACAGGGCGGTAGTTGCCTGGGTCTAATTTGCTGCCCTTTTTGTGTAGAGGGGTCACTCTCGCAATTTTGAAGTCCTTGGGGACGTGCCCCTGTTTTATAGAGAGGTTTATTATGTGTGTGATGACTGGGGTGATGGCGGCTGCTGCGTCTCTGAGGAATTTGGAGGGGATGTTGTCATGGCCAGTGGCCTTGTTAGGTTGGAGGGCGCTCAATTTTTTGAGTACCTCATCGGTTGTTACCATTTCAAGTTTGAAGTCGTCTTTGTGGACCCCTAGGTTTTTGTAGTATGCTACTATGTGTTCTACCCCATAATGCCCTGAGTGGGAGGGTAGTTTGTTTACCAGTGTTGTGGCTATGTTTGTGAAGAAGATGTTTAAGTAATTGGCTACATCCAGCTTGTCTGTGATGAGCGTGTTGTCCGTCTTTATGTTTATGTTTGAGAATCTGGTTTTAAGTTTTTTACTGCAGCCTAGTTGATTATTGAGTAATTTCCAAAGTTCGTGGGGTTTGTTTTTGTTTTCCTCAGTTTTGTCGTTGATGAAATTTCTTTTTGCGGTTCTGATCATGGTGTTTACGTCATTTCTTAGTCTGTTTCTTTAGATTAGATTAATGTATTGGCATCATATACAGCTCGCGGTACACACCTGCCGCAGCGCGCACACACAGACACACACACGCGCGCGCGCGCAGTACTACATATGAATGAATGAATGACATATAATATATATAGCCTACGGTGGGCGTAATGAATTAACGCAGTATGGCTTATTATTCCATAAGCCTATAGGCTACTGTTCATTCGTAGGCGCACACAAGACTTGTTATGGAATATTAATGCAGTCTATTTCCACCGATTAGCTTTAGTTCTTATTTATTTATCCACTGTCATTTCAGTGTTGGTGTATAGGCTATATAGTGTATTTCAATATAAGTTTAATTGATTAATGATATATTCGAAGGAATGCAGGTTTATAGCTATATCAACCCCCTCCAATGTACAGTAAATGACCAAGTATGGTTTTGTCAATATTCCAATGTACAGTTTTGCTTGTACAGTGTAAGTCTATCCCCCACCCATCCCTACCCAACCTCCTCCAACAGTTTCTACGTCAAATGTACTCTCTTTTCTGGACTCCTTTTGTATCACAAACAGTACTGTATTTGCAAATCTGGTATGTCATAAATGTATAGATGTAGCAGTACTGTCTATCTGTGTCATGTGTGTCATATATGTTATGATGAATTGAAAATGGGGGACCCTGATGTAAACAAGACGAAATTCTTTCTCTGGTCTGCATCCCCTTATGTAATTGAGCTGTACTGTACTGTACCCATTCTGCAATCTGTTAATAAAGTTTTCAATCAATCAATCAATCAATCAAACAAAGGTCTGTCCCATTGTATACCAATCAATGGGATACATTGCATGTTGACCTGCATTCTTTCAAATGTATATAATTAATCATTAAAACAGATGTGTAACAAATAAGAAATACAAATTCCACAGAAGGCATTCAATTATTATTATTTTCAATCATTTCACAATAATTGCATAATTGTGTTTGAATATCTGAGTAATTATTTGTCCAAAATAGCTGGTTCAGATATGGTTAATCCAGCTGCCCTGTGATCAGATGAATCCATATTATTTATTTTTCCGACATCAAATTCGTAATTCTTATCGTACAAATATTGTCATATTTATTTTAATTATGATTAAGTAATTAATTCCAAGGAGGCCTGTAGCGTTGACGTGAAGGAATCACTATGAGAACACAGTCTGTCAAGTTATAATAACATTTTAAATTAGTCAATCAATCATGAGATTTGATCGTGGGCTGAGAGCATATTTAAGTGTGCTCCTCAGCACTCTTAGATCTGCTCTCAAATAAGATCTCAGGAAAATTTGAAGACTCCCACTCCCAGCCCTAATATGTCTTAAATAGGCCGAAATCTGGCTAAGACGAAATATTTTGTCGTAACGTCGTTCGAGAATGAGACCCACTGTCTTTATTTATTATACTACAACTCTGTACATACATCTGATTAGCACTACAGTCACTCAGTGTACTCAGTGGCAGTACTGTACTTGTGCTGTATAATGGCAATACATTTGAATCCAATCTAATCTAATCTAATTTTATTTAATCTAATCTAATCGACTAGGTGGCCTCTATGGCTGTATATGAATATCAGTCATTCTAGGGCTAAGCACTAACACTAGGCAGTCCCATTTGCACAGGAGTCACCCATGCTAGACAAATGATACTGTACGCTGAGCTCTGGATAAAAGCGTTCACCAAATGACATCGAGTTACTCGACCCTTAATGTTCCTGTTCATCTCAGCACTGTCACACTGTGACAACCTTGCTTGATAATCATTCCTGAAGGCTCGTCATGGGCCTGTCTCTGGTGTGGTGCCTCTTCACTTGATAAATGGCTGCATTTATATAGCAGCTTTTATCCAAAGCGCTTCACAATTTGTTCCTCACATTTGTACCCATTCACTCACACATTCACACACCGATGGCGGATGCGACCATGCAAGGTGCCAACCTGCACATCGGGAGCAGTTATCAGACGACTGCTCTATACCTCCTGAGCCACTGTAGCCCTTTGATGACAGTAACAACACATGTTTTAATAACATCACTGGATCCCAGGGTGAGACTGACGCCCTCAGTTTGCATTGCCAGGGTAGAGAAAGAACATATGGATTCTGAACGGCAGGGACGTGCACAGGACTTTAGAGGGGCAGGTGCTCAAAGCCTGAAAAGGGCACTACACTTGTGTGTATATATTAACCGAGCGCGCGTAGCGCGCGAGCACGATTTTTAAGGGCCCTTTTCGGGCGGGGGGCCCCCTTTTTATGCTTTTTTGGGGGGTTTTGGTGATCAAATATTGAATATTGAACTATAATAATCAGTGCAGGAGCTCACTTATCCTTGAAAGACACTTTTATCACTGACTTAAAAGGCCCATACATCTCCATAAATGTTCAGGGGGGAGGGAATAAGTGCTTACCCTACAGACCCCAAGAAGTGCTGTATATTCTGTATTGTTTAATATAAATGCATTTTTTATTCCAATCCCGATTTGTATTTGAGATTCCCAAATCCCATCGGACTTGACTTCTTCGTGTCCCTCAGTGAGTGTAATACCAGCGTTCAACTGTATGCGCCACATCGGTTTCTATCATCATCATCATCACCCACGCTATGCATAAAATATATAGGTCCGCGGAGGAGGCCGTGCAAACTGCAATGGAATATGGGGCATCTCTCTCTCTGTCCCTAATATTTTGATTCTATCCTGACATTTTTCAGTTGGAAGGGCAGTCTATATGCGTAACGGTTAAAAAAAAAAAAAAAAAAAAAAAAAAAAAATCAAAAAGGGCACTTTTTTGATGAGGCTCAAAAAGGCAGGTGCTCAGGCACCCCTTGGCCTCTATGTGTGCACGTGCCTGCTGAACGGGTTTCATGATGTCCCGTCCTGTCTGTCTGTTATCACAGATTGCTTCGTCTGTCTGTACACAACCCAAGATAGTTCAGCTTATTCCATTTGACCTCATACAAGCATCAAGAGTGAAACATGTTGCTGTTAAATCATTAATTGTCTTAGCTTGTTTTTTTCAAGCAAGCTCTTTGCATTGGCTTTTTGTTTTTCAACTAAGTAGGACAGAGGGAATATTAAATATCAGGTTTAGCTACATCACTCCTTTTCAGTTGATTAATCTCCTATCTTGTTGATTCAACAAAAAGCTTGCTTGAAAATACAAGTTGAGACAGCCTGTGATTTGTTTTTACAGTGTGGTTGTCAAATATTTCCAAAGTAAAAATCCTTGTTTTTCTTTTCCCTTTCTATCTTTTCTCCTATCCCCCAATGTAGTCGTTATGCCAATTCCCTTCTGGTTGTGGTGCTGCCCTACTGACAGTCTGCAACAACCAGGACTCATACCCCCCCCCACCAGCCTGCCATCTGCAAACACTGCCAATTGTGTTCGTAGGGACGACTGACCAAGCCGGAGGTACCGCTGACAGCACGAATCAAACCCAGAGTCTCTGCGGTAGGTAGACGAGTGCTGAGGTAAAAAAAAAAATCCTATTCATAGGAAATATGCATATCATATCATAAGTAAAAAAAAAAAAATCTACTCTTATAGTATTTATATAATATTAATATTAAAGGGGTATTTCACCAAAGACAATTTATTTTGCACGTAATCTCACACAAATCCAAAAAGCCATGTTTTTGCACAAATTCAATCATTGAATCCTTGTGTTGTGTTGATTACAGCTCAATAAAATCATAAGGTAGCAGTCCCTATAAGAGAAGGTATTGCCATTTTTTTCATCTACATTATTTCATGGAGCTGTAATTAACACAAGGATTCAATGTCCCAGATGACATCACTGGGACAGAGTTTTTGGATGTGTGTTAGATTAAATTTTTACATTTACTCATTTAGGTGACGCTTTTATCCAAAGCGACTTACAAGTCAGTGTACAACAAGTCAGCAGGAAGGGTACATCCCTGGCGGCCGTGGCGGGTAAGAGTCAGGCCCCGTTTAGACGGAAACGCTAGCAGGTGAATCCGCAAAAAAAAAAATTCGGATGTGCCTTTCGTTTATACGGAAACGGCGTTTTTACGGGGTGAAACCGCAAAAAAGTGAGACTACCTTCCATGGTGGAATTCCTAGAAACGCAAAAGCTTTGCGCTCTCGTCTAAACTGTCAAAACGTTTAAATCTGTTAAAACGATGACGAAAGGTTTGTCACGGCTCTGGTCGCGCGTACTGCTTACGTCACAGGTAGCAGGTATGCGCCAGTAGCCGAGACGTAAACAAAGCAAGTATGTCTGACTTATATCAACGGAGATCACCTGAAGGCTACATTGGCAGTACTTTTAAATACACAAGAATCTGTCCCGCGGCGTGAGTGGACCCACTGTCTGTGAGTGACTCTGCTTTGGTGCAATCACATTCCCCATCCACAGTCTGCGAATCAGAGGCAGAGTAGGGCGGGTCTTCACAGCACGTCATGTGACATATGCGCCAATCGTGTGACAGCGGGTCTCCGTCGTTACAGCGTCGTCTGCACGGAGAATTCCACTCCAAAACGCTCGTCTAAACGTAAAATTAAAAGTGAAACCGCAAGATGACTTTTGCGGTTTCTGTTCACAAAACGCTCGTCTAAACGGGGCCTCAGTGGCATTGTTCGATCCTATTATGATCTCAAGGCCCCCGTGGCAGGTCCCTGAGGCCGCATTGTGGGCCTCGTGCCCCCTGTTGAGAACCACTGAGGTAGAGAACCATGTCAACTTTCAAGTAAAACATGAACATTATCAAAAATGTTATATAAGAGATTGGAGAAGGTCTTCGTCCGACAGCAGTGATTTGTTCTTCCTGTGCGGCCCGGCACAGTTCAGGCAGCATTTGTGAACACACACTACTCTCTCCTAATGCTATAAATCAGAGAGAGAGGAGCCTCCTATCGGTGATGTCACTGGGATGTAAAATCTGGGGGCTGCTCCATAGAAAATGAACAGGGCTCTGACTTCACGAGGCCATAAAATGTTGGCGTGAGCTCTCGCACTCAAAGCGAGGTTCAGTTCTAGTTCAGACGCGTTATCGATAATAGATCCTAAAGCTCATTAGGGTGTGGGGATTTTGTGGCTCTCCGCAAAGTCAAAGCCCCATTCCTCGCCCGTGGAGCAACATTGTGATCTCAGCACACTGCACTGCGAGAGGAAAACCTCTGATCAACGACAAATGGGGTCAGGGGATTAACATACAGTAGGTGTAGATTTGAAGAGGATGGGGGTGGATGTAATAATAATAATAATAATGGCTTCAGCTGAGTGTCAACCCTCCAAAATGCCCTGTATATAGAAGTGCTCACCTTTTGTACTTGTATTTGTTGGTTGCCTCAGTCTGCCTCTGCCCCCTAGAAGAGCACACTGCAGGTGTTAGGCGCCAAGTGGACAGACGGAGTGGTCTAGTCCTGAGGCGAGTACAAATATAGGCTACCTTACATGGCCTACTGTATTCTCACAGTCACTTTTTGGCAGACATATCTATTGTCTTTACTATTTGCTCCACCATACAACCATTTAGTTCCATTATTTTTCTATTCCCTGGCCCTCAACCCTCCTACAATACTTTGTGTGTATGCATTGATTGGATTTGATTAATTGTATATATATTGAGCTGGATGAATATGAACAACTTGAGTTGTGCTTCAGGAAGGGAACCTTTTTTGTAGCAGATTTTATTAGACCAAGCTGTATATCTGTATTTATGTAATCCGTATTTAGAAAATAAAATGTAATGTGTAATGTAATGATGGAACACTGCAACAGTATTTTTGGTGTCTTATAAACCCATGAGGGTTCGGCACAGAAATACAATAATCAATCAATCAGTCAATCATATTGCTGAGTCATATTCCTGCTTCGTGCCACTCATTGACTCCCACTGCCATGCTTAGCATGATGCTAACAAATGCTAAAATGTTCTGCTTCCAATATCTGAAAAACTAAAGTATGGCAGTCTGAGAGGAGTCCCAGTTTGGAACCAATCACACAACGAGTTCACAAATGTGGACTATTCTGTCAATCTGGGAGAAGCGGTTAGAGAAGGTAGGTTAGAGAAGCAGACCTTGTGACCGGAAGGATGCCGGTTCGATACCCACTGTTGAAGTTCCCCTGAGCAAGGCACTTAACCTCCAACTGCTCCAGTGGTCCAAATTGCAGTGGTCGACAGTGTCAGACTGTGGTTTGCACTGGGCAGCTCCTAGTGGTCAACAGGGTCAGACTGTGGTTGTACTGGGCAGCTCCAAGTGGTCGACAGTGTCAGACTGTGATTTGTACTGGGCAGCTCCTAGTGGTCAACAGTGTCAGACTGTGGTTTGTACTGGGCAGCTCCTAGTGGTCAACAGTGTCAGACTGTGGTTGTACTGGGCAGCTCCTAGTGGTCAACAGTGTCAGACTGTGGTTGTACTGGGCAGCTCCTAGTGGGCAACAGTGTCAGAATGAGGTTTGTACTGGGCAGCTCCTAGTGGTCAACAGTGTCAGACTGTGGTTGTACTGGGCAGCTCCTAGTGGTCAACAGTGTCAGACTGTGGTTGTACTGGGCAGCTCCTAGTGGTCAACAGTGTCAGACTGTGGTTTGTACTGGGCAGCTCCTAGTGGTCAACAGTGTCAGACTGGTTGTACTGGGCAGCTCCTAGTGGTCAACAGTGTCAGACTGTGGTTGTACTGGGCAGCTCCTAGTGGTCATCAGTGTTAGACTGTGGTTGTACTGGGCAGCTCCTAGTGGTCAACAGTGTTAGACTGTGGTTGTACTGGGCAGCTCCTAGTGGTCAACAGTGTCAGACTGTGGTTGTACTGGGCAGCTCCTAGTGGTCAACAGTGTCAGATTGTGGTTGTACTGGGCAGCTCCTAGTGGTCATCAGTGTCAGACTGTGGTTTGTACTGGGCAGCTCCTAGTGGTCAACAGTGTCAGACTGTGGTTGTACTGGGCAGCTCCTAGTGGTCAACAGTGTCAGACTGTGGTTTGTACTGGGCAGCTCCTAGTGGTCAACAGTGTCAGACTGTGGTTTGTACTGGGCAGCTCCTAGTGGTCAACAGTGTCAGACTGTGGTTGTACTGGGCAGCTCCTAGTGGTCAACAGTGTCAGACTGTGGTTTGTACTGGGCAGCTCCTAGTGGTCAACAGTGTCAGACTGTGGTTGTACTGGGCAGCTCCTAGTGGTCAACAGTGTCAGACTGTGGTTGTACTGGGCAGCTCCTAGTGGTCAACAGTGTCAGACTGTGGTTTGTACTGGGAAGCTCCTAGTGGTCAACAGTGTCAGACTGTGGTTGTACTGGGCAGCTCCTAGTGGTCAAGAGTGTCAGACTGTGGTTGTACTGGGCAGCTCCTAGTGGTCAACAGGGTCAGACTGTGGTTTGTACTGGGCAGCTCCTAGTGGTCAACAGGGTCAGACTGTGGTTTGTACTGGGTGTGAATGTGTGGAACTGTGTGAATGTGAAGCAGGGCGTTGCTGAAAAAGAGCATGGGCTGGATCTCCGGTAGTCCCCTCATCATCATCGCCATCATCAGCCCATCGCTCGGTGCTTCTCCGGCATTCCTCAATGGCGTCGTGATTTGCTCCGCTCTGTTGACGTATTCGGTCACAGTTTCGGTGGTCCCCTTCCTCAGGCCCGTTAGTGCTGTGTAGAGGGCCACGACTCTGGGTCTTCCTCGCCCGATGAAATGTTCTCTCAGTACCGCCAGGCTTTCTTGGCCTCTGTCTTTAGTTTCGCGGAATATCAGCCCCAGGCTTATGTCGTCAAGCATCGGCGCTAACTTACAGTACGCGCTAGCATTCCTCTGGTCGTCCAGGGCTTGCTCTTCCGCTGTAAGTTCTCCGGTGGGGGCCCCCAGGATCGTCTCCTTCAGCCCCGCCCCATGCATGCAGCACAGCATGCGCTCTTCCCAGAGTTCGTAGTTCTCTGCTTTCCCAGTGAATGTCGGCCACTTGTCTCTTCTTTGGTTTTCCATCCTCTTCGTTAATGGTATGCTTAGCTTTTTACTCTGGTCGGCCTAGCGACTAGCCACGCGGTGCTCCCGGCGCTATCCTAGCCTTTAACTTCAGCTAAGCTTGATGCAGTACCTCCACTATTTCACCCCGGCGTTATCTGGGCCCATAACCTGTTAACAGAACTCACTTCAGGGCGTCAATAATGTGGTCAAGAGGCATGGTTTCTATCTTGTGCCTGAACTGGCGTGGCGTCTTTTATTCACACATAAGCAGTAGTTGTACAACACTCTTCTCTCTTTGAGAGACGTTGGAGGAGAGAACGATAGGGGCGGGCACCACCTCTTTTATAGTCGCCCTAAGGTAGAATACCTGAGTGGCTACGCCCAGAGCGCCCTCCAGTGGGGACAGATATATATGCACCAAGGCAATCACTTGATGGAGACAATTGTCTACACAGATAAACAGTTACTAGTGTAAACAGTCATATGTACAGTTGGACAGTTACTAACAATCCCATACAGAGTCTCTTATCTCAACACCTTTACACCCCTAGTAACTAGTAAGAGTAGGTAAGGGATATGTACAGATATAGATATAGTATTAACATGTACAGTGATACAGGTATAAAGACACTATGGTAGTAAGTCATACTGGCCAGCAGCGTAACTAGTAAGAGTAGGTAAGGGACATGTACAAAATGTATAGATTGATAGAGGCTTTTTTTTTTCAATATTTTAAGGCGTACACATTAAGACCATTGACAACATGGTTTGATCCCCAAGCATTAGTATCCTGGAGAAAATTGGAAGAAAACATAGTAGCCCCACATAGACTGAAGGACATAGCACACACTAAACTACCAATCAAGCACTGTGAGCGGAAATTTGGCCCCATAATTACCCATGCGATCCGGATATGGCGTGAAACACAAAAAAAATATCCTAACCCACAAAAATGGCACAATGAATGAATGAATGAATGAAAACTTTATTTAACAGATTGCAGAATGGGTACAATACAGTACGGCTCAATACATACAATTGTTAAGGGGATGCAGACCTGAGAAAGACGTTTGTCTTGTTTCCATCAGGGTCCCCCATTTTCAATTCATATAGACATATATGACATACATGACATACAGATAGTCAGTACTGCTACATCTATACATTTATGACATACCAGATTTGCAAATACAGTACTGTTTGTGATACAGAAGGAGTCAAGAAAAGGGAGTATATACATTTGACGTAGAAACTGTACATTGGAGGAGGTTGGGTGGGGGGGGTTGGGTACATTGGGATATTGACAACCATACTGGGTAATTTACATTGGAGGTGGTTGGGGGGGGGGGGCCGGGGGGCACACTGTATAAACAAGTAACACTGTACATTGAGGGGGGGGGGGGAGGAGACACTGTACAAACAAACACAATTGTACATTGAACTATTGACAAAACCATACTAGGTAAATGACTGTACATTGGAGGGGGTTGGGTTAGGATATTTACAGGGGCCAGTGTTGAATTGCACTCTCCCGTAGGTGTCCCTTGAGAGAGGTTTTGAAAGTGGGTAGTGATCCACATTCCTTTACAGCTTTGGGTAGGGCGTTCCACATTGATGTGGCATAATTGCGAAACGTGTTTAGTCCCTTATTTGAGCCGAATCTGGGTTTAACATGATTTGTGGAGCTCCCTCTGGTGTTGTGATCGTGGTATTCACTGACCTTTGGGAAGTATTTTGACATGTACATGGGTACCTTGGTCGTGTAGTGTATCTTGTAGACCAGGCCCATTGCAAGTTGTTGTACTCTGTCGTCTACTCTAAGCCATCCTAGGTTGTCAAAGTGGGCAGGGGTGAGGTGGGTTCTAGGAGTATCACAATCACACTCCCTTATTCAATAACAATGCACTCTTAATTGAAAAACGTCCTATAAGATTCCCTATATGGGAAGAGCAAGGCATACACTCATTAGGGGATGTTTTTAACAACCAGGGTTTTTGCAGTTATAGAGAGATATGCACAAAATTTTATCTCACCGAGTCCACATGGCTTTTTTACTTACAGTTACGGCTATGTTTGAGGTCTCACGGTGTTCCATTAGACATACCAGTTGAACACCACAGATACCACAAATTCTTCTATGAAAGAGAGTCATCGAGAGGTTTTGTATCAGGTTTTTATTATCAATTACTAACGTCCTCGTATGAAACCCTCCAACTAGACTCTGTCTGGAGGAGGGATATACCAGACCTGGAAAGTGACTTTGATTGGCAAGGAACATGGGCAAATGTCCGTCTTACATCAAGGAACCCGGACCATCAACAAATCAATCTTAACTATATTCACAGGACATACTTGACTCCTATAAGACTGAACAGAATGGGTCTTAAACAAGACTCAAAATGCTCCCAATGTACAAATGGAGACGAAGGGACATTTATGCACATGTATTGGGACTGCCCACCAGTTAAGGCATTCTGGAAAGATGTGACCCATCAATTATCAAAACTCGTATCTTGGAATATACCAGTACACCCCTCTGTATTACTATTGAATGATGTTTTTGAGTTTGCAGTAAATCCACAGCTAAAGAGATTGGTTTTATCGGGTATCACAGTAGCTAAAAAACTGATCGCATCACGCTGGTTTCAACCGGAAAAAATGTGCCGGAAGGTTTGGTTTCTTACATATCTCGATGTGATTTATCAAGAAATATCTACAGCAAGAATTCTGGGTCTCAACGAATCCAAAATGTCAATGTGGTTAGAAGTGGTGGAGAGAATAAAAGCTAGCTTATAATGGTAGTGTCTGGTTAGGAGTGAGGGATAATGGAGGTACTATCCAAGGAGGGGTCCGGGAGGGGGGGGTTCGAGCTGGAGCATATGTGTGTAGGGTTTTAGATAATAGGTATTAGGGGTATATCCTGTATAAGACATTGGTATAATTGGTAATTTCATTGGATATACACTGTATACGGTAAAATATTATTATATACTTCTTTTTTTGTTTTCTGTTTCTGTACTTGCATGTCATTTTAGCCACCTTAATTGTTCATTTCATTATGCATTGTGTGTTGAGTACTGACTTTTAATAATTTTGTTTTGCAATAATAAAAAAAATAAAAATAAAAATAAAAAATGATAGAGGCTAGTATCTACAGATATACAAAGGATTATATGCAGGTATGTACAGACAGATGTGGATATATCTAAATGCAGCTATGGTTAACAGTTGGTTAATATAGTTATATTCGCTTACAATTTTATACGTTTATTTTTGCATATTAATAATAATACTCATGATTGTATTTCATATGGGTTTATATAGATAATATGAGTGGCGCATGATTTCTTTTTGCTTGTGCAATAATTTTGTCTCATAAGACTTGTTTCCCACTTAATATCCGGTGACGTGTTTCCGCCTTTCTTTGAGACCCGACATGACTTGATGGATGGCTGTCTTGACTTTGCGATCAATTCAAGCAAGTAAAATAGTTGTCTAACACAAGACAATATAACAAGAAAAAAGACAAAGACACAACACAATCAATGTTCTCTTATACTGGTTGATGTTAGCTACGTTTTTGATGGGCTTTCAATTGCTAATGGTATCATTTGTACGTATTGTGTATGTATTTACGGTTTGGATGGAGAATGGACAAACTTCATTAAAATCAGTTCAAGAAATCTACTTGTATACTACTTCGTGCCTGGAGGATGTCACAATATATATGGATAGATACATATTAATACAACAACTCTGTAGGCCTACATACATCTGATTAGCACTATTGCTCAGTAGTATGAATGAATGAAAACTTTATTATTATAACAGATTGCAGAATGGGTACAATACAGTACGACTCAATACACACAATTGTTAAGGGGATGCAGACCAGAGAAAGACTTTCGTCTTGTTTACATCAGGGTCCCCCATTTTCAATTCATGATATTTATGACATAGGGACATACAGGTATATAGTACTATTACATTTGTGACATATACGATATGCAAATATACAGTACTGTTACCCAGAGATCCTAAAAGAAAATATATACATACAGTGGGGAGGAGACTGTACATTAGGAGGGGGTGGGTGGGTTTGGACATTTACAGTGGCCAGTTTCTAATTGCAGTCTCCCGTAGGTGCTCTTTGAGGGCGGTTTTGAAGGTGGGTAGTGATTCACATTCCTTTACGGCTGTGGGTAGGGCGTTCCACATTGTTGTGGCATAATTGCGAAACGTGTTTAGTCCCTTGTTTGAACCGAATCTGGGTTGAACATGATTTGTGGAGTTCCCTCTGGTGTTGTGGGCGTGGTATTCACTGACCTTTGGGAAGTATTTCGACATGTACATGGGTACCTTAGTGGTGTAGTGTATCTGGTGTGGTGTAGATCAATCAATCAAGACCCTCGTCGCGGGCACTGCATTCCGTTCTCAGAATGGATTTGACTCGAGAGAGATCATCAGCAGGCTATATATGATATTCAGACTCTAGATCTATTTGCAGAGCCAGATGAGATGAGGCAACCTGTGCGATTGGCTCTTGACAACTAATTTTGCACGTACTGTATAGGCTACAGACAGTATGTGTGTATGCGCGCACTGCGGGAGGTGGCCAGAAGCGCGCAACTAGCCAACTACTATTATTACTACTATATTAATACAGTTTGATCCATCGCAAAGCGCTCCAGCGCTTGAATACGGCCGGGGGATCCGCTCTATACAATGCAGACCCACGGCTCTCGTATTATAATGAGCCCGCGAGGCGTGTTATTATTAGAGTTAATAATATTTGTATATTGTTTACACTGCCTTTTTATTCTATTTTTACTTCTCCACTGTACTATAATTATGTGACCTGTACCTCTATGTATTCTACTACCTGTACCTCCCAGGGGATTATGATTAATTGAAAATGGGGGACCCTGATGTAAACAAGACGAAAGTCTTTCTCTGGTCTGCATCCCCTTAACAATTGTATGTATTGAGCTGTACTGTACTGTACCCATTCTGCAATCTGTTAATAAACTTTTCAATCAATCAATCAATCCCCCGGCCCTCCCCATGCTGCTGAATTTATATTATTTTATGAATACAAATGAATGAATGTGGACGAGAGCCGCGATGTAAGTGGTTGCCGATACGGCTGTGGGGGTGCTAGAGACATGATCGAATAGACGTTTATGCGCCTCGCTCTCCTGAACACGGCGTGACCCATAACTAATCGATCAGAACTAAATCGGCAGAGAAAAAGCCCATTTTAAAGCACCTATTCCGCATGGACATGCGCAGAGTGCCCATGGAGTCTGGACGACGCGAGATGACGCTCGAATGAATGTGGACTGTTCCATCAGAGGGGGGTCATGTAAGTGGCTACAGACCGCTGCACTTAAATATAAACATTAGTCTACCTGTAGACTCAATGAAGTAATTGTAGATGTCGCCATAAGACGCGTCTGGCCATTTAGTGGGATCATTTTTTCATTATCCTGTTCGGCTGAAAGGACATTGGCCACCGAAGCTCCGCCCTCTGATGGAACAGTCCACATTCATTCGTGCGTCATCTCGCGTCGTCCAGACTCCATGGGCTTTTTCTCTGCCGATTTAGTTCTGATCGATTAGTTATGGGTCACGCCGTGTTCAGGAGAGCGAGGCGCATAAACGTCTATTCGATCATGTCTCTAGCACCCCCACAGCCGTATCGGCAAGGCAACCACTTCCATCACGGCTCTCGTCCACATCCATTCATTTGACCCCCCCCCCGCAATCTCCTCCCTGATTTCAATGTAACGCGGAAGTGTAGTGGTCTATCTAGACCGAGGCTCCGAGTCTGCAGCTGGACCCTATTGCTCGAAGCATCTGCTCTACGACTATTGAACATGGGGGGGCAAACGTCTGATTTTGCTCCCCCACTTTTTGATCATATGAAAAATATGATATACCCCCCCCCCCTCCCATATATAAATCTAACCATAACTACGTAATTTCAATCAAATTAATAATACGTAATGACACTTAATAGCAAGTTTTTAAGTTTCCAAAGATTGTGTGACCCCCCACTTTAATGGTTTGATCCAGTGCCCATGGCACGGTTCGTCGGCATGACGTTTACGACATGTTGGGGGAGGCGGCTTTTTCGAATGCCATTGAAAAATTCAGGCTGGATATTGTTGGATAACATTGTGAGGATTATTCTTCTGCGTTTACATCAAAATGGAGCAAATCATCACGTAAGTCGAACACTGTGACTGTATACTAAATGCGCAAACAGATTGAAACTGAATATTTCTCGTATGGTGAGCCTCCGCGGCCGCGCTGCACCGAGTGAATCCACAGTCACTTGCTCCTCAATGGGAAACCAACCTAGATTTACCCTGAAGGACTGGTTCTGGCCGAACCGTTCGTTATACAAGTATCACAGAGACATTACAAAGGTGCTCACAATTGCACGAGGGGTTCGGACAGAGATACTTAATATTTTTTTATAAACTGCTCAAAGCGGCATTATTTCCGCCGTTGGGTGATTGATCACAGCGCCTGCGCACCATCCCGTATCTCTGTCCGAAAAATGTGAGCACATTTGTAATGTCTCTGTGATACTTGTATAACGAACGGTTCGGCCAGAACCAGTCCTTCAGGGTAAATTTAGATTAGTTTCCCATTGAGGAGCAAGTGACTGTGGATTCACTCGGTGCAGCTCAGTCACGAAAGGGGCTAGTATGGACCCTGATGTAAACAAGACAAACGTCTTTCTCTGGTCTGCACACCTTAACCCGTACTGTATTGTACCCATTCTGCAATCTGTTAAATACAGTTTTCATTCATTCATTAATTCAGCCGCCGCGCTCACTGGGGCTATTGATAGCGTCAATTAATTGTTGTTGTTGTTGTTGTTGTTGTTGTTGTTGTTGTTGTTGTTGGTGGTGGTGGTGGTACTGCCGCTGCGGATGTGAACGGGGCCGGAGGGCGTGTTGCTTTCTAACAGCGGAGGAGTGCAAGAATGTGACAATTTGACCATGTGACTGCGGCAGCGCGAGAGAGCGGCAGTGCGGAAATAGGCTGTCTCTAAGACAAACTCTAACCTTAACCAGCTCCTTAACAGCGCCTAAACTTAACCGTTCTAACCTTAACCAACTCCGAAACAATGCCTAACCTTAACCTTAACCATAGAAAGAATATTGCCATTCTCTAAGACAAACTCTAACCTTAACCAGCTCCTTAACAGCGCCTAAACTTAACCGTTCTAACCTTAACCAACTCCGAAACAATGCCTAACCTTAACCTTAACCATGCCTAACCTTAACCGGCGAAAGAATACACGTTAAAAATTTTTTTGATGGGATTCGAACTTGTCAACAACGGACCGCAGGACCGCTGCGCTGCCAGGTGAGCTGAGCTTCGAATGAAAATCATGGCGGATCATGGCAGCCAATCAGGGAAAACGCGGAAGCAACGGCAGCACTGCTCCGCTGTTAATAAGCAATAGGCGGCCGGCGTGGCTTTGGGAGGATGGGAAAGTTATTATTATTATTATAATAGTAATTGGCTATCATACGTGCCTAGCTAGCGTTAGCTAAAAGAGCCCTCGCAGTGAAGTTATTATTATTATAGCTATCATACTGCAATATAAACTGAGTTTTATAGTGAAAAGAGCAGCTTTATTTTGGTCAAGATTGAAGGCTCTATATTGCAGGAAATTGCACATACAGGTGTTCATTAAATGTAAAAAAACCACCCCTTGCAAAAAAAAAAAAAGGGTAAGAATAAAAAGAAATCTTGCACCCCCACTTTCAACTATAACTAGGCGATGTAGGTATGAGTTATTATGGTGAAGAAACTAATGAAGTGTTTAATTTTGTACATGTAGAGCTATGAGTTATTATGGTGAAGAAACTAATGAAGTGTTTAATTTTGTACATGTAGGTAATTATGCAAGATGTGCAGCGACCAGAAGATTCCAGCGGTGTTGTTTTATGTGTCTTCTGCAGGTATGTGCCTCCATGCATATTGTATGTTTATCAATGTAAATTAATTTACCTGCTAACTCTATGCACTGTGGCATTTCCTGCTCTGTTCAGCAGGTGGCGCTAGTTTACCATTTCTGTTTTAAGTAATGTTTTGATTTTATTTTGGTTTAGTGTAAGAGTTTAATAAAGCTCCAAGGCAGCCATACACATGTCTAGACGCGTGCTTACGAAACCAAGCCGCATTTCTCGGAGACGCTCTCTGATTGGCACTGACTGACGCTCTCTGATTGGCCACTGACGCGTTTGCCCAATCCGTGACGAGCTGTGTCTTTGCCCATTTCCACGCCAAACAGCCTGCAAACTACCTGGCGTTCTATCGCCATGCTCTAAGACAAACTCTAACCTTAACCAACTTCGAAAGAGTGCCTAAGCTTAACCGTCGAAAGAACTTGCTGTCACGCTCTAAGACAAACTCTAACCTTAACCAACTTCGAAGAGTGCCTAAGCTTAACCAGTGTAGAAACAGGCGTCGGCCAATCAGAGAGCGTCTCAGAGAAATGCGGCTTGGTTTCGTAATCACGCTGTATACATTTATGACATACCAGATTTGCAAATACAGTACTGTTTGTGATACAAAAAGTGTCCAGAAAAAGAGTGTATATACATTTGACGTAGAAACTGTACATTGGAGGAGGTGGGGTGGGTGGGGGGCTGTACATTGTCTGGTCATTGTTGCTCAAAAGGGTCAATTATTGTTGTGTTTTTGGCTGTACTAATCGGTCGGACCGGGAAAAGCATTTAGAGGACTTCAGATTGCCAAAAGCTATTACAAATCAGGGAGAAGAGTGCAAAGAATTGTCTGAGGAAAGGAGGCAAACACCCCCTCTTCTCCTCCCCCGCCTGAACGAACTACCAAAGTACAGATCAGCATGTTATAATATTTTATTTTCCAGCTTTTATAGTTTCACAAACACACATCAAGACAAATCACAAACACAAAGAAAATAAAAAATAAATAAAAAGAACACAAACAGTATGTTGCCAGACACTGTCACATCAATGAACAAACATACACCATGTCATATGCTATACACTAAGGACGCAAGGGGCCAATTCTCTGACATATATACACACATTACATATATACATATACATATACATACATACATACATACATACATACATACATACATACATACATACATACATACATACATACATACATACATACATACATATATACAGTACATAGTAGTGTTGTCAAGAATATTGAAAAATCGATACATATCGATTCTGAATATTTAAAACTGTTTCAATACTCATTTCCTGATTTTTTTTTAATTTAAAATTTTTTGTATAAGGAAGTTGCACTGTTCATCTCAATACCTGCAATAGTACAGCAGTCCATACACACATGTGCATTCAGTTAAGTCGGAATATGGCTGCAACACAAACAGCCCAGCCCGTCAGGCACATGAAACACAGATTACAGTGTTTACATCTGTCCGCTTAAGAAAATACCATGCTCTGCAACAAAAACGATTGAAGCGAGACGAACAGTTATTTTTAAATGTGTGATCTAAAGATAAACAAATGGTTTTAAAAGTGTTATATTTATCTTCTCGTATAGTACCAGAGAGAAGCTGAGGAGAATCAGCCAGCAACAAAAGCAAGATTTATTTAAAAAAAGAAAATAATTTAAGATTGAACCTTTTTCCCCGTGGTATTGAAAATGGTATCGAATATCGATACTTTTCAAGGTATCGTATCGAAGTTTGAAATTCCAGTATCGTGACAACACTAGTACTGTACAGTACAGAAAATACACAGGAGGACATTGAGAAGCACTTATGTTCTAGCTAAGCATTCCAAAAAGGGACCCCATATCATTTCAAATTTGTTCTAGGTCTCAGACCTACTGTGACGGATGTTTTCCAGCTGCAGAGAGGTAGGAGACCATCTCAGTGAGCCATCTTTTAAAACTTGGAGACGACGTGTCTTTCCATTCTTTAAGGATAATTCTTTTGGCCACAGCCATACCAAACATCAGGGCCTCCTGCTCATTGTAAGGTAATTCCGCAGTGTTAGCTGAACAGCCGAGTAGAGCTAGAAGGCAGTCTGGGGCAATCTCTCTTTTATACGCCTTGGTGTACCAGTCAAAAATGTCTACCTAGTACTTAAATAGCTTGGGACAAAACCAAAACATATGTGAAAGATTACCCTCTGCGGACATGCAACGATCACAGAGAGGCGATACAGAGGGATAGATTCTATGCAGTTTGGTTTTAGAGTAATGTAGTCTGTGAATGACCGTAAACTGTATAAATTGTACTCTGGCATTAATAGAACATTTATGTATCCTGCTAACTGCTAAGTCCCTCCTCCCACATCTCATCAGAGATTTCCATACTAAGCTCTGTGGACCATACATCTTTAATGTGGTCGGAGGAAGCCATAGATTGGACAGAGAAATATGAAACAAAATCAGAGATCAGGTGTTTTGAAACTGGTGATCGGCTCATGAGATTATAAAACTGGTAATCAGCAGGACATGTCTCAAAGTCTGGGATATTACTGCGGACATAATTTCTAACCTGCAGGTAACGAAAGAAGTGTGAGCTTGTAAGATTAAACTTAGACTTAAGTTCATTAAATGAGGCAAAGTGACGATATAGATCTTTGATAGTGGCCTGGCCAGTCCCTTTCCCTTCCATAGTGAAAAAACAATATCAGATTGACCAGGGGGAAAATTATGATTATCACATATTGGAGCATATGCCGAGGTTGAAGGTACTTTGAAAACCCTTTTGATTTGACTCAGTATTCTCAGTGAGTTCCGAAGGATAAAATTGTTGAGAGCCATCTTATTAATCGTATCACACTTAGAAAATAACATTGCAGGAAGAGAGCTTTTTAAGTTCACATGCGCCTCCATGTCTAGCCACCTGGGGGCGTCCATGGCTACTGTAGCATCACCTATGGAGTAATCTTGCCAGAAGGTCATGGCCCTTGCATTAGCAGCCCAGTAGTAGTGCTGGAATACCGGCAGGGCCAGCCCCCCCATATGCTTTGGCTTCTGCAAGTGTGCTTTTGAAATACGGTGTGCTTTATAGCCCCAGACAAATGGCAGAAGTATAGTGTCTATCTGTTTAAAGAAAGAGGCAGACAAAAAAATAGGCACGCTCTGAAAAAGGTAAACGTGGGGAGAACCACCATTTTTATGACATTCACACGCCCCACCAAAGACACTGGCAAAATTAGTATGTATGTAAAGTCAGTATGTCAGTACATAGTATACTGAGGAAGAACATACTGACTGAACTGTCCTGAGACACAGGAAGAACATACTGACTGAACTGTCCTGGGGCACAGGAAGACCATACTGAATGAACTGTCCTGAAGCACAGGAAGAACATACTGACTGAACTGTCCTGGGGCACAGGAAGAACATACTGACTGAAATGTCCTGGGTCACAGGAAGAACATACTGACTGAACTGTCCTGAGACACAGGAAGAACATACTGACTGAACTGTCCTGGGGCACAGGAAGAACATACTGACTGAACTGTCCTGGGGTACAGGAAGAACATACTGACTGAACTGTCCTCAGGAAGAACATACTGACTGAACTGTCCTGGGGCACAGGAAGAACATGTGTGAATTCTTAAAATTGGTGGCTTTCCAATGGTGACAGCAATTACAACTATTCATGTTATAATTCTGCCTCCCTCCAGACCCCCCACAGCTCTCTGTCTGTGAAGAGGAGGTTCCCCCTGAGCAGCAGGAGAGGAGCCCCAGTCTGAGCCAGGAGCAGACAGAGCTCCTACAGATTAAAGAGGAACAGGAGGAACTCTGGACCTGTCAGGAGGGAGAGCAGCTTCAAGGTCTGGAGGAGGCTGATATCATCAAGTTCACATTCAACCATGTCCCTGTGAAGAGTGAAGATGATGAAGAGAAACCTCAGTCCTCATGGTTTAACCAAACCCAGGACCCAGAGCTCCTACAGATTAAAGAGGAACAGGAGGAACTCTGGACCAGTCAGGAGGGAGAGCAGCTTCAAGGTCTGGAGGAGGCTGATATCAAGTTCACTTTCAACCCTGTCCCTGTGAAGAGTGAACATGATGAAGAGAAACCTCAGTCCTCATGGTTTAACCAAACCCAGACTGAGGAAAACAGAGAGACAGAGCCTCTAGCCAGCACCTCAACAGAACAGATGAAAACAGAACCTGATGGAGAGGACTGTGGATTATCAGAACCAGTCAGTAATTTAGATCCAGCTGGTGATTTAGAACCAACTACAGATGGCCAGCTCCTCTCTTCAGACTGTTCTGGAACTGATACTGATGACAGTGATGATTGGCTGGAGACTAGTGAACCTCATCCTGGTTTAAACTCACTGACATCAAAGAAGACACAGAAAAACAAAGGACAGAGTTTGTCTAACAGCAACCAGTTCAAGAGCTCTGTGGTTGCATCCCATGAGGTGAAATTATCAAACCAAATACCATGTGAGACCTGGAGCTGTAAAGTGTGTGGGAAATGTTTTCCTAATAGGAAAGCTTTAATGTCCCATATTAGAGTCCATCTTAGTGACTGTGGTTTGTGTGGAAAACATTTAGAACCCACAGAGAGCTTAAAACTTCACTTTCAAATTCACAGCACATGTACTGTTTGTGGCAAGAAATGTACTGCAATTATATTCTTGGAGGCACATATGAGAAGCCACACTGGGGACAAGCCCTATAGTTGCACACTGTGTCCTAAAATATTTAGTGTAAAATCTAACCTAAAAGTACATATGAGACGCCATACTGGGGAAAAGCCCTATAGTTGCACACTGTGTCCTAAAAGATTTATTAGACAGGGAGACCTGAATAGACACATGAGATGCCATATTGGGGAAAAGCCCTATAGTTGCACACTGTGTCCTAAAAGATATATTACACAGGGACACCTGAATATTCACATGAGAAGCCATACTGGGGAAAAGCCCTATAGTTGCACACTGTGTCCTAAAAGATATATTACACAGGGACACCTGAATAGTCACATGAGGAGCCATGGGGAAAAGCCCTATAGTTGCACACTGTGTCCTAAAAGATATATTACACAGGGAGACGTGAATATTCACATGAGAAGCCATACTGGGGAAAAGCCCTATAGTTGCACCCTGTGTCCTAAAAGATATATTACACAGGGAGAACTGAATAGTCACATGAGAAGCCACACTGGGGAAAAGCCCTATAGTTGCACCCTGTGTCCTAAAAGATATAATAGACAGGGAGACCTGAATAGACACATGAGATGCCATACTGGGGAAAAGCCCTATAGTTGCACACTGTGATAAAATATTTGGTGCAAAACGTGACTTAAAAGTACATATCAGAACTCATACTCGGGGAAAAAACATTTAGTCGTGAAATTTGTGGGAAAGGATTTACTCGGAATGCACATATAAAGACACACATGAGGATTCACACCAGAGAAGAAACAAACTCACGTCCCTCCCTCCCTCATCTAGTTCACATTCAACCCCGTCCCTGTTAACTCATTGACCGCCACGCTCTTTTCCCATCTTTACTCAATGGCGCCAGCGTTATTGACCATTTTAGCGATGTTTGCGGACCCATCGTGTGTTCTGTATTATAGCTATGGAGACAATAGTATGGCTCATTTGACGGGCATTGTTTATAGTCCAAGACTGACTAACCAGTTAATTTCTACATACTTTAGTTTGTGCGCTATTCCATGCAAATTATATATATATTTTTTTACAGTACAATAAAATTGTTCTGGATTACTGTTCAACAGTTCAAAGTCATCTTTACTTTCTCTGTTTGGTATCCACAGTTTAAAACTTGACAGTCTTCCCTCCTGTCTTATACCCACTTTGACCCTTCGAACCTCCCTCTCAGGGTGCAGTTCCCTCTCTCAGGGTGCAGTTCCCTCTCAGGGTGCAGTTCTAGGCCTGGGCCCTCATTCATCAACCTGACTTACGCACAGATATGTGCTTAACCTGTGCGTACGACCATTTCTAAGCAAAGAGTGGGATTCATCAATTTCAACTTGAACTTTACTTCGTGCTTATGTGTACGCACAGCTCGGAGCACACTTAGCTGACGCCCAGTGGTAGAACATCGTTACTACGGCATAAGCGCTCCTCAGTTCTGCATTAGTTTCAAGGCGGAAATAAGCTTCCGTGCATTAGTGTTCAACTTCTGTATGACCCGTAATTCATTATAGTTCATTATAAAATAGCGACAGTAGTGTAATTATAACGGGCTCACACGCGAACAAGAGGTTGGCCTGCTTGTTTGGCACGGGGGGGCAGACGCAAAACACCAACCTCCAAACGCGATTAAATATTGTTTCAAATAAAAAGCGAATTATTTTGTGTTTCATGTTTCCAAATAAGATTGGTCACGAAATGCTTTCTACTTCAATTTGTTGGTTAGAATAGATGACCTCCGTTGAAACTTCAGAGACTAACAGTCTATTTGTGAGCTCCCGCTCAGATGTGATAATAATAACAATAATAATAATAGCTTAATTTTATATAGCGCCTTTCAAGAGACCCAAGGTCGCTTTACATAGATAGGGGGGGGGGGGATAACAAAGTAACAGACATAGTGGACAGACACACAACATATAAATATGATGATGGAATTCATTCAAGATCCTCTCCACCCTCGGGTCTTTGCCACCGGCACGGTCCATCGTGATATTGGAGATGGATCGAGCAATAGACTGTTACTGTAGCTGTCAAAGCTCCATCACAAATGCAGTTATGTGAATAGAAAGGGATTCCACTAAGTCAATGTTGCGATGCGCATTTGCCTGATACATGTTGTTGCTGCATGCCGGGAGGAAGGCGATGCTGAATGTTTTCAATTCATTAAATAAAACGGATACTTTTTGCAAGGGTTTACTGACTGTCATACAAATAATCAACCAACTACATACTGTAACTTTTCAGTGCACGTTCTTATTTACATTGTGAATACAACAGCCTTGTGAGTTCCCGCAGTGACCCGCACACAGACATGATGGAATTCAAGTTCATGTTTGTATTGATCACATATAGGCAGGCTACACATGGCGTATAGGCTACATCATTGGCAGTGAGATTCATTGTTCTTGTATATGCTCTCGTATTATTGTTCATATAGGCTACCCAATACTGACATCAAAATAGATTGTATGACTCTAGAAATCATATGCAGCAGGTAGAAAATTGACGGAAAATCCGTCGCAATTTGGAATAAAATTGAGGAGAACTTTAATCCCTGGGTATTAATCAAACAAAACGGAAAAAGGCAGTCATATTCCAGCACAGTCTTTATTAGTGTTTGCGCTTCCCAGGCAGCAATGGTTAATAGATATCATATCCGACATCACCGTACGTGTACACGTCTGTCAGCCTGTCTCATAACACGCTTCCCTCGGTTTAGTCCATTCTTCCACATTTCATGGGGGTGTCCATTACCGTATATGGTTAATCGGGGCGGTTTTGGTATGCAAATACGTGAAAGTGTGCACGAGCCTCGGCGCAGGGCCAAGGTGATATTTATCATGACAGGTGTGCGTAGAACCTGCGTACGCACGTGTGGTAAATCCCGTTTTTTGTGTGCGTGCACTGATTCTAAATTCTGTGCTTACGTGTGGAAATAGAACATTTTCTACGCCACGTTGATGAATGAGGGCCCTGGTTCTTACACAGTTTTAAAGCCTGACAGTCTCTTGTTTGATACCCACACAGTTTAATACCTGACAGTTTTGAACCTGTAATAAAAAGCAATAGACAGAGTAAAATAATACAGTGCAATAATAGAATAGTAGAATAGAATAGATCAACATAATGAATAAAGGAAGATCCGGTCAGTTTGTTGTAGGCCTCAGTGTGCCATGTATGATTGATTGATTGAAAACTTTATTAACAGATTGCAGAATGGGTACAATACAGTACAGCTTAATACACATAATTGTTAAGGGGATGCAGACCAGAGAAAGACTTTCATCTTGTTTACATCAGGGTCCCCCATTTTCAATTTATCATAACATATATGACACACACAACATACAGATAGACTACTGCTACATCTATACATTTATGACATACCAGATTTACAAATACAGTACTGTTTGTGATACAAAAAGAGTCTGAAAAAGAGAGTATATACATTTGACGTAGAAATTGTACATTGGAGGAGGTCCGAGGTTGGGTAGGTGGGGGGGGGGGACTGTACATTGGAGGTGGGTGGGGGAAACTACAAGCAAAACTGTACATTGGAATATCGACTAAACCTTACTTGGTCCCAAGAAGAGGGTCTTGTGTATTATTGGGTTAGGACATTTACTGTACATTGGAGGGGGTTGGGTTTAGACATTTACAGGGGCCAGTTTCCAACTGCAGTCTCCCGTAGGTGCTCTTTGAAAGTGGGTAGTGATTCACATTCCTTTACAGCTGTGGGTAGGGCGTTCCACATTGATGTGGCATAATTGCGAAACGTGTTTAGTCCCTTGTTTGAGCCGAATCTGGGTTTGACATGATTTGTGGAGCTCCCTCTGGTGTTGTGATTGTGGTATTCACTGGCCTTTGGGAAGTATTTTGACATGGACATGGGTACTTTAGTCGTGTAGTGTATCTTGTAGACCAGGCCCATTGCAAGTTGCTGTACTCTGTCGTCTACTCTAAGCCATCCTAGGTTGTCAAAGTGGGCAGGGGTGAGGTGGGTTCTAGGAGTAAGGTCAAGCAGTAGTCTGACCAGTTTGTATCCCTGCCCTGCATGGAATGTTCCTCCTGAGCAACGGCAGAAGGATCCGCCCCTTGCTGACAAATGAAGCCACCCAACTCCTCGTCCAATCAACAGTCACGTCTCGCCTCCCTCGACTACTGCAATGGGGTTAAGTTAGGGGTTAAGTGTCTTGCTCAAGGACACTTCGACACGCTGCCCGGGAGAAGGGGAATCGAACTGGGAACCTCCAGATTACCAGATGACTGCTCTACCTCCCGAGCCACTGATTAGTATTAGTGCTAATCAGATGTATGTACAGAGTTGTAGTATTAAGTATTAATATGTACAGTGATACAGGTATAAAGACACTATGGTAGTAAGTCATACTGGCCAGCAGCGTAACTAGTAAGAGTAGGTAAGAGATATGTACAGATATACATATAGTAACTAGTAGGGGTGTAACGGTACACAAAACCACGGTTCGGTACGTACCTCGGTTTTGAAGTCACGGTTCGGTACGGGTTTTTGGTACAGTGGGGGAAAGTTTGGCTTTCCATGTTCCACTCAGGGGTGATGTAGTGTGCAGTAACTAATTGTACTTGTAGGGCTGTCAACAAATATTATATATTGAAATTAATAATCGACTTGTAAAGAAAAAAATTATTATTATTATTATATTAGATTGTGAAAAAAACAGCCCCCAGTGGGCAGTCGTTATTGGTTAACATACCGTTGTATTCGTTCGGTACACAGCCGTTCGGTACGGTATGGTACACACTGAATCGGTACGGATACGTGTACCTTTACACCCCTAGTAACTAGTAAGAGTAGGTAAGGGATATGTACAGATATAGATATAGTATTAACATGTACAGTGATACAGGTATAAAGAAGACACTATGGTAGTCATACTGGCCAGCAGCGTAACTAGTAAGAGTAGGTAAGGGACATGTACAAAATGTATAGATAGATAGAGGCTAGTATCTACAGATATACAAAGGATTATATGCAGGTATGTACAGACAGATGTGGATATATGTAAATGCAGCTATGGTTAACAGTTGGTTAATATAGTTATATTCGCTTACAATTTTATACGTTTATTTTTGGATATTAATAATAATACTCAGGATTGTATTTCATATGGGTTTATATAGATAATATGAGTGGCGCATGATTTCTTTTTGCTTGTGCAATTATTTAGTCTCACAAGACTTGTTTCCCACTTAATATCCGGTGACGTGTTTCCGCCTTTCTTTGAGACCCGACATGACTTGATGGATGGCTGTCTTGACTTTGCGGTCAATTCAAGCAAGTAAAATAGTTGTCTAACACAAGACAATATAACAAGAAAAAGGACAAAGACACAACACAATCGATGTTCTCTTATACTGGCACGCAGCCAATAAGGTATTGATTGCTATGGATGATGATTTTCGTTATATGTTGACGGTTGATGTTAGCTACGTTTTTGATGGGCTTTCAATTGCTAATGGTATCATTTGTATGTATTGTGTATGTATTTACGGTTCGGATGGAGAATGGACAAGCTTCATTAAAATCAGTTCAAGAAATCTACTTGTATACTGCGTCGTGCCTGGAGGATGTCACAATATATATGGATAGATACATATTAATACAACAACTCTGTACATACATCTGATTAGCACTATTGCTCAGTAGTATGAATGAATGAAAACTTTATTATTATAACAGATTGCAGAATGGGTACAATACAGTACGGTTCAATATACACAATTGTTAAGGGGATGCAGACCAGAGAAAGACTTTCGTCTTGTTTACATCAGGGTCCCCTATTTTCAATTCATGATATTTATGACATAGGGATACAGGTATATAGTACTGTTACATTTGTGACATATACGATATGCAAATATACAGTACTGTTACCCAGAGATCCTAAAAGAAAATATATACATACGGTGGGGAGGAGACTGTACATTAGGAGGGGGTGGGTGGGTGGGGGGTTTGGACATTTACAGTGGCCAGTTTCTAATTTTCTAATTGCAGTCTCCCATAGGTGCTCTTTGAGGGCGGTTTTGAAGGTGGGTAGTGATTCTCATTCCTTTACGGCTGTGGATAGGGTGTTCCACATTGTTGTGGCATAATTGCGAAACGTGTTTAGTCCCTTGTTTGAGCCGAATCTGGGTTGAACATGATTTGTGGAGCTCCTTCTGGTGTTGTGGGCGTGGTATTCACTGACCTTTGGGAAGTATTTCGACATGTACCTTAGTGGTGTAGTGTATCTTGTAGACCAGGCCCATTTAATAAAGTGTTCAATCAATCCACACAGTACATACAGTAACAAGGAAAGATGAAATTACCTACCTGGGTTCCATCCTAGAGGCTAATCTTTCCTGTGACAAAATGGCATCCAATGTAATAAAAAAAGTCAACCAACGAACTCGATTCTTGTACCGGATCTCCTCTCTGGTAAACAAGAATACCCTGAAGACTCTGGCAGGAGCACTCATTCAAGGGTACTACGACTATGCTTGCACCTCATGGTACCAAAGCACCTCAAAGGCGCTAAAAACAAAATTACAAACATCTCAAAACTAACTGGTCAGACAACTGCTTGACCTTACTCCTAGAACCCACCTCACCCCTGCCCACTTTGACAACCTAGGATGGCTTAGAGTAGACGACAGAGTACATCAACTTGCAATGGGCCTGGTCTACAAGATACACTACACGACCAAGGTACCCATGTACATGTAAAAATACTTCCCAAAGGTCAGTGAATACCACGATCACAACACCAGAGGGAGCTCCACAAATCATGTTAAACCCAGATTCGGCTCAAACAAGGGATTAAACACGTTTCGCAATTATGCCACATCAATGTGGAACGCCCTACCCAAAGCGGTAAAGGAATGTGAATCACTACCCACTTTCAAAACCACTCTCAAAGAACACCTACGGGAGACTGCAATTCGAAACTGGCCCCTGTAAATGTCCTAACCCAACCCCCTACAATGTACAGTAAATGACCAAGTATGGTTTTGTCAATATTCCAATGTACAGTTTTGCTTGTACAGTTGTACAGTGTTCCCAACCCACCCACCCCTCCTACCCAACCCCCCCCCCCCAACCACCTCCAATGTACAGCCCCCCACCCACCCAACCCCACCCCACCTACCCAACCTCCTCTAATGTACAGTTTTTACGTCAAATGTATATACTCTCTTTTCTGGACTCTTTTGTATCACAAACAGTACTGTATTTGCAAGTCTGGTATGTCAAAATGTATAGGTGTAGCAGTACTGTCTATCTGTATGTCATGTATGTCATATCCTGATTAATTGAAAATGGGGGACCCCGATGTAAACAAGATGAAAGTCTTTCTCTGGTCTGCATCCCCTTAACAATTGTGTGTATTGAGCTGTACTGTATTGTACCCTTCCGCAATCTGTTAATAAAGTTTTCAATCAATCAATTCAATCAAACCACACAGTACATACAGTAACAACAGCTACCACTAGGTGGCAGTGAGATCCTGTCACACCACCTCATTGCATATCGCGCTGTCTTGTCTGTCCCTGCTCTCTGCTGAGGGGAGATTGATTGATTGATTGAAAAGTTTATTAACAGATTGCAGAATGGGTACAGTACAGTACATCTCAATACATACAATTGTTAAGGGGATGCAGACCAGAGAAAGACTTTCGTCTTGTTTACATCAGGGTCCCCCATTTTCAATTCATCATAACATATATGACATACATGACATACAGATAGACAGTACTGCTACATCTATACATTTATGACATATCAGATTTGCAAATACAGTACTGTTTGTGATACAAAAGTGTCCAGAAAAGGAGTGTATATACATTTGGCGTAGAAACTGTACATTGGAGGAGGTTGGTGGGGTGGGGTTCACTGTAAACCCGAATAAGTTTCCAGAACTTAAAAAAATTGAGGCCATCCCATGCCTCAATTTTTTTAAGTTGATAAACTCAAATGTTTTCAGTTGGCTAAGACTTACAATTCTCAGTTAAGGCAACTCAAATATGGTCTGTTACTGTGACTTAAGGTTCTCAGTTAAGTCAAATCAAATATGGTCAGTTACTCTGACTTACAGTTCTCAAGTGGAGTCAACTCAAATATGTTCAGTTACTGTGACTTACAGTTCTCAGTTAAGGCAATTCAAATATATTCAGTTACTGTGACTTAAGGTTCTCAAGTGGTGTCAACTCAAATATGTTCAGTTACTGTGACTTACAGTTCTCAGTTAAGGCAATTCAAATATATTCAGTTACTGTGACTTAAGGTTCTCAAGTGGTGTCAACTCAAATATGTGCAGTTACTGTGACTTACAGTTCTCAGTTAAGGCAATTCAAATATATTCAGTTACTGTGACTTAGGGTTCTCAAGTGGTGTCAACTCAAATATGTTCAGTTACTGTGACTTACAGTTCTCAGTTAAGGCAATTCAAATATATTCAGTTACTGTGACTTAAGGTTCTCAAGTGGTGTCAACTCAAATATGTTCAGTTACTGTGACTTACAGTTCTCAGTTAAGGCAGTTCAAATATGTTCAGTTACTGTGACTTAAGGTTCTCAAGTGGTGTCAACTCAAATATGTTCAGTTACTGTGACTTACAGTTCTCAGTTAAGGCAATGCAAATATATTCAGTTACTGTGACTTAAGGTTCTCAAGTAGTGTCAACTCAAATATGTTCAGTTACTGTGACTCACAGTTCTCAGTTAAGGCAGTTCAAATATGTTCAGTTACTGTGACTTAAGGTTCTCAAGTGGTGTCAACTCAAATATGTTCAGTTACTGTGACTTACAGTTCTCAGTTAAGGCAGTTCAAATATGTTCAGTTACTGTGACTTAAGGTTCTCAAGTGGAGGCAACTCAAATATGTTCAGTTACTGTGACTTAAGGTTCAACCTTAAATCCATGTGATTAAGTTAACAGAACTCAACGACATTGAGGCCATCCCATGCCTCATTTCTTTTAAGTTAATCAACTCAAATGTTTAAGTTAATCAACTCAAATATTTGCAGTTACTATAACTTAAGGTTCAGTTTTAAAATCCATGTGAAAAAGTTAACAGAAAAATAACTACACAAGCACATTATATCAACTTCAAACAACTCTTTTATTTTTTTCTATTCAAAGAGTATAAAAGAGTATACATATATAATCTGTATGTTAGCAATGTACAATAACACTGTAAACACCGTACACTGTTTTTGGACTATATATGTTAACAATACCGACCAGGTATTAGTGCCTTGCAAAGTGCAGATATGAAGTTTTCCCCTTTTTTTTATGCATTTAGGAGGTTTTGTTCTTCATCGAAACTATTTATCTTACAAAAACATTGTGTTACAACTTCAAACTCTTTATATTTATTTCTATTCAAAGAGTATACATCTATTTATCTTACAAAAACATTGTGTTGCCCTCTACAACATTATGGCAATGTTAAAATTGAAAATATATATATATAGAAAATATATATAGAAAATAAATACATGCATGTTATAACATGTACATACAATGTAATGTATATTACACATTTAATCCCTCTGGTCACAATAGTGTAATAATGTTTGTTATAAGGCTCTGAAAATGTTACTGAATGATGTATCAATGTATTTCCAGCAAATGTTGAAATAATAAAGGGTCTCAATATGTGCAGTGCACATGACCAGAGCCGTTTACATCCTGGCTGAATTACTCAAATTTGTATAGTGTGGTCATAGAATGAGCAAACATGTTGACGGCAACTATTGTGACCGTTGGGATAACACAGTGTATCTATGTACAGTACAGAATAAAATGTATAGATTATCTGAAAATTGTCAATCCGCTTGGCACATGTAAAATTCACAAACGTTGTGCTGTATATTGGGTCCTGCCAATGTGGAACCAAAATACCAACCCACATTACATGCTATACAGCTGGCAATACTGTTAATAGTGCACATACCTACATATGGAAATGCAGCTGCATGTATTTGCTCCATGATGTATCATGGAACAAGATGGTGTTTTCATTGAAAGAGTTAGTCAGAATGTCAGAGGCACCATCCGTCATTTAGAGCAGGCTATGTTTGCAGAATGATAACTAGAACACTACAGTACTCTGTACTAAGAACACTATACAGTACACTAACTATACTGCCCTGTCAAGGCAGACCGCAGTAACTTTCAAACAGTGAAACTGAGAAAAATGGCTTTAAAGTTTTTTGACTTGCCATCCAAAATGTGTTATAGGTAGATAGATGATAGTACCCAGATTTAACATGTATTAATGAAGTAATCTTTAGGCATACAAAAATATGACGTAGTTATTTTAATTAACCCCAAAAAAGCAGATACTGCACTCTGCTGCACGATTTCCTTAAATAATTATACAGGTAATGTACAGGCAAAGTGCAGTAACTTCAAATGCAATGTTGTTTTCCCTCCAGCTTTCATAACTTCACCTAGCCATTTTATTTGGATCATCATCATTCCAATATATTCAGGTATTAAATTTCATTTTCAAAATGGCTAGGTTAAGTTATGAAAGCTGGAGGGAAAACAACATTGTATTTGAAGTTACTGCACTTTGCCTGTACATTACCTGTATAATTATTTAAGGAAATCGTGCAGCAGAGTGCAATATCTGCTTTTTTGGGGTTAATTAAAATAATTATGTCATATTTTTGTATGCCTAAAGATTACTTCATTAATACATGTTAAATCTGGGTACTATCATCTATTTACCTATAACACATTTTGGATGGCAAGTCAAAACACTTTAAAGCCATTTTTCACTGTTTGGAAGTTACTGCGGTCTGCCTGGGTTTTGAGTGTGATTTTGTAGTTACTGCAGTTTTTAAAACCCCATATCTCCAAAACTGAGCGACATTAACATCTGAAACTTGGTCACAAGATAAAACATTTATTGACAAGGTCAATTTCACTCATAACTAAATTTTTACTTTTTTCAAGTTACTGCGGTTAGCCCTTGACAGGGCAGTATACTACTGCCTACAAGGTCTCAAGGATACAGTCCCACTCTCAGCATACAAGATCGATGGTCTGCTGCTGCTGACTCCCAAGCGATTCATTCAAGTGAAACGGAACTGAGTCCAGCTAATGGTGAATAGTTATTTTATTAATCAATTATTGTGTCTTTATTCACTCTAGTTGTGTAATTGACCAGTTCATATTCTGTATAAGTTCATATTCTGTATATGTTAATAATAACGCTTCTGTGTTGCGTTTATGGCTCCTGGTATATCGCCTTGTACTCTGTACTGAGAACACTAACTCTACCACTGCCTACAAGCAATGGAAGCAGTCAGAGCAGAGTGGCATTTATGCCCATTGCCTCCTATTGTTCCTCGAGAAACAAACGTTTGGGACTTGGATGTTGCCTTTGAGATTCTGATAAACTCTTTCAACTCTAAAACTTACTTGGATGAAATTACAATAATGCCAGCTATAGACGGTTAAGAAAATTCGAACTGTAAAACTCTCAAATGTAAACATATTACATAAAAAATAAAGAACAAGGTACATTGAGTAGTTTGGACCTATTGGCTGAACATCTGCAAAGTAGTACAGCAACTTTTGAAGGTATTATTTTGACATGACAAGACATTTCAGATGAGTTTCTATAGACACACTTTTGAGGTGTTGGTAAGTGCTTTGGGGTAGTGCATAGATTAGTCCAAACATTACAGGAAGGAATCACCAAATCTGGGGAAGCTGATCATGATATGACTTTCAATGACAATAGAGATTGTCACAGGCTGGTAGTGAACTGGACTTGTGTCATGATCACTGATTACAGTAAGGAATAGAAACTCATCTGAAAGAAGGATGTGGGGTGAGGTATTCATTTCCTTGTCATGTCAAAATAATACCTTCAAAAGTTTAATGCAAGAGCGGTCAGGTGACGTAGCGGAGATTGCATTCGTCACCAACGCTGGAGACACTGGATTCGCGTGTTCGAATCCAACTCCCTGCGTTGTCACCAGCTTGGCTGGCCGTTCACACTAATACAATTCGGCAGTATTAGGGGGTGGGGAAGCTGGCGGGTGGGAATCTGGCGTTGTGGACAGCGACGCCTACAGGTCAGGTCTCGGCGCTTGCTAAGCGGGGCAGGACTTGGTGGAGATAGCGTGCCCTCCCACGTGTTACACTTCACCAATGAGAGCCCTCGCTGCCAAGTGAAAAGACGTCACTGGCTGTCGGCGCACGTCTCGGGGGAAGCGTGCGATCGACTCGTAGGAGAACATGCATACAGCACCAGGTAGGGGGGGGGGGGGGGGGGGGGGGGAATTCAACGACTAATTGGGACGGGGAGAAAATCCATTGAAAAATCAGAAGAAAAAAAAATTATTGCATCATCAAGTCATTCTTGAGAGTCTGCAACCTGGGCAACAGTTTACCAGCTTCTACACAGTAAAATTCGCAGTGTCAAATTAACACTTAAAGAGTCGAATTTAACACTATTCCAGAGTGTATATGACTCCAACTACGAATAGTGTTAAATCGACTCTTGCTCCTGTGTTACATTTTTTGAGTTAAATTAACTCTAAATAGAGTACAAATTTAACACTCGCTTACACTGTATGGTGTTATTTAAATCGACTCTTGCTCCCGTGTTAAATTTTTTGAGTTAAATTAACTCTAATAGAGTACAAATTTAACACTCGCTTACACTGTATGGTGTTATTTAAACTTAACACTATAGGTTTAATAACACTTGAGAGTGTAATTATTATTCTCAGAAGTGTTGATAATTTACTCTTATGTGATAACAAATTAACTCTGATTGAGTTGAATTCCAATGCTCATTAACACTGCATTGAGTTATTAAAAGTTAACACTGAGGTCAAATAACTCTGCTGAAGTGTTGCCATTACACAGTACTGTGTTGATAATTTACTCACTAGTAGTGAAAAAACAGCTCTGCAAATAACACCCATTAACACTGCACAGTGTCAATGAAACCGGACACTATATTGGTGAAAATAAACCTCACTGGTGTTAATTTTACACTTAATTTACTCTTGTGAAATTGCATTTACATACAATATACATTAAAAAATCACAAGTTACCACAAAATGATTTCAACAATTTTATTGTTGGTCAGGTCAGGCAGGGTCAGGCAGGCTTATAAAAAAATAAAACATAAATATACATTGACCTCAGCAGGTCTGCATAAAGTGCAATATGGAACAATATACTTCACAGCTGATTTATACAACACCTTTACAACTATATAGGGTTGGGCATCGTTTGGATTTGAACGATTCCGGTTCAGATTTTTTTTGAAAATGTGTACATTTTTTCATACTATTCACATTTTCAGTTGACTTGATACAGTTTAATTTGGTTGCTGTACTGCAACTATGGTATTAATTAACAAAGTAAAAAAAAATAAAAAATTAAGAATCGAAATGCAAATATGTTACTTCCGGTTCCAGAACCGGATGTTAGGAACCGGTTGCTATTAGAACCGGTTTTCGGTACCCAACCCTATTTACAACTCCGTCTGGATGCAGTAATAAAACAATCACATTAGCAGGTCTGCATAAAGTGGCAATATGGAACAATATACTTTGAGCAATCTGTCGTTCGATAATTCATTTGAATATCAAATGGTTTAAAGTAACACAGCTGATTTATATCCAAGACCTTTACAACTCCGTCTGGATGCAGTCTGACCTTAAAGGCATGGTAATGGTCATCAAAACACATGGTTTCCATCAGTTTTCCACAGAGCAATACACTGTCATCTTTCACAGCAATAGTCTTGATCTTACAAAACACAGGCATCTCAAATGCTACCTCAGTACAGATAATCAAGTCACAGCGGTACTCTGTACCATGATGTTTTATCCACTTGGCAGAAAAAACACTGGTTACATCTCCAAATAAGGAAGCAATCTCTGGACCTTCTTTGAGCTCAACAAGTGCCACCATCTTTCCTGGACCTATGGTTAATCTTTCTTTGGTAAAGGACTCCCGATACATTGCCATACAACTTTGGTGCTTTTGGGCTAATGTCTTTGTAATGTTTTTAAAGCTTTTTAATTGTCTCTTAAAGAAGTTATGTTTAGCTTCATAACGCATGCACCACATGTGCAGAATTGGGCCAATGTTCCTTATATTACGAGGGTAATGTATCATGAAGTGATGCTTTGGCAATAGGTTGCTTCTAGGAAATAACTGCTTGAAGAGCCGATGATGATCAGTGATTACATGTTTGAGATAAATGGTCATGCCATATGACAGGACTGGTGAAAATACAATGTTAACAATCTGTAGAAGCAAAAGCAGAAGATGCCAGTACTTATCATCAGTCTGTATTAAATCACCAAATATCAGAGGCATATTGCGCAACAAGCACCAAGACTGTGTGGCATTCAACCCCAAATCCTTACTTTCATCCAACAACTTGACTCTTGGCGGACGGTTTCGCTGCTGATTGTAACCATAGTCAAAAGCATGTATTCTGCCAGCCAGTTGTTCAGCATTTAGAAGTTTCTCCTGAAGAATGTACTTGAGAATAAGTTTCACCTCAAACTGAGCAACCCCCTCTAAAATATCATGCATGATATCTACAGAGAAGTTTGTGGCTGTGTTGAAATACTCAAGTGAATTCAACAGACAACTGCGTTTCACGCCATATATATGAGGTAGCGTTGGATCTGTCTGTATAGTTTGACAGTGTTGTGCGTGCATCTCAACAGTTCTTAGTACAACAGCCGGATCATCTTCACAGAATACAGTCTGAAAACGAGCTTTCTCAAGGAGACAGAAACGACAGCAATACCGAGCCCCAAATGACTCCACAAACCCAAACAGACCATGCAAGCCAAGGTTATCCCCAGTGACCTGAACTATGGTACCACGAATTACGTGTCTAAACATGGGAATTTTAAGTCCCTCTGTCTCCAGTACTTTCAGATCATTGACAAGTGGCTCAAGTATCAAATTGAAATCATAACGCTTAATGTCCTGTGCATGGAAAAGAGCACACAAATGAATATTAATCAAAGAGGAATTATAGATTGGGGGGAAATTTCTTAATGTAAAGTATACACCACCTAATTTATGTATACCCTTTTTAGAGCCCAATGGATTTGCAGTTTCAAAGTCATCATAAAAAAGTTGAATTTGAAAGGAATCTTTTTCTACTGAAAACAGGGGACTTTCTTTCAAATAGGTGGCATCTCTCAAGTCTGCATACACACCTTCCTTAGTCATGTGCCTGGGCTTTAACATGTCTGCAAGTTCTGGGTTTTTAAAAATGCTCTTCAGCGTTTCCAAAATGGGAACATATGCAAACTTATCAGTTACAATGACCTGGTCATATGTCCCAGTAGTTTTGTTTCTTCTGCTGTCAAATCTTGTGCCAAGCACCTTTTCAACGGGTTCAACTTTTCCCCATTTCTCTTTGAAGTGTTTGTTTATTTTTGCCTCAGAATTTAAGTGTGTGAATGGGTTTTCCAACTTTTGGAATGACTGTTCTAAGCTGTTCTTATTTTCTGTGTCCTGTGGAGATAAGCACTGTAGAGCTGCATCTTTAGCGTGACTATGAATCTCAGAAATCACTTCTTCCATGGTTGAGACAAAACTTTTTACAGTAGACTGACTGGTTCCAGCAGCCTTGAGTTGTGCAACAGCAGTTGCACACATATCGAGAGTGCTCCTATTAGAGTTTCTGAACAGTCCACATGTGGCCGTCGCATCGACATCAGATGTTGTGGCGGTCTCATCTACATTAGCGATCACCGCCTCTCCTACACTGTTTACATTAACATCAGTGTCAACCTCTTGGTCAATATACTCAGTGTGTTTGTTGTCTAAATGTTTCCTAAAACCTGAAAACGTACCAAACCTATAGCCACATCCAGTCTGAGCACATTTAAGGCGAAGCTTTTTTCCTTGAACGTAACCGTGAACTATTCGCAAATGCCTAACAAGCCTATTTGTACAACCTAACTCCTTCCGACAATCAAAACACTTCATGGCGGAGGAGAAGCCTCATGCACTAATGAAGCAACCTCGCCCTAACTTTAGCAACACGAGGACTCTCCTTGACTTTCCCAACATCAATACTATACACAGTGGTCTGGAGGAACGTGTACATGTTGCGCAGCATGGTGTTGTATGCTGTGCCAAACACATAATGTGCCTTAAAGAGTTCATCTAAAGCACCAAGAGAAGAGATTGACTTGCAAGGTATGGCCTTCTTGTCAAGAATGATGTAGAACCGGTGGATCGCATTCTTCTTCACTCCAACAGCCAGGAGATAGGGTTGATTGCTGGTAGTGATGGCATCAAGATGCTCTTGGATGCTTGTTCCAGTCTGAGAAGACAAACACACATGGAGAAACAATTAGAATTACATGATTGTGGCGGCTGGGTGGCGCAGCAGTCACGAAAGGGGCTAAGAATTGGCATAACGACTAACATTGGAATGGGAGAAAAACAGAGAAAAAGGAGGGGGGGAATATAAAAAATAATAATAATAATAATTACATGATTGTAGCATTATAATTATAAATTTGTACATTAGGAGAAAATACCAACCTTCTTGAAGATCACAAGATGCTGCTCCGCGTTGGACGCCGACACCTTCCCTGGTCTCTTCCGCCCCTGAGCAGAGGGTGGGATCAAGTGCAACAGCAGTAGAATCGATGAGAGGTCACTGTCCCAACCTGTAACGATACAAGTTGGATGTTAAGACACTTGAATTATGTAGACCATAAACAAAATTCAGTCCATCTGCAATGTTAGCAGTATTTTTACAAAATAAGATAAAAGACAGCAGTTCATCACAAGAAGCTCTGCCACTCAAAATATGAATATACAGTACCAGTAAAAAGCTTGGATGCACTCATTCAAGTGAATGGGAAGACACTTTTGACTGGTTGATAATACAAAATGCCTCGTACATTTTTCACAGAAGTTCAGTGAAAAACAACAAGAATGGTTTGCTCAAAAGCAGCTTACCAACGTCAGCATCCACTTCAGTGTCATCCTCAGGAGGATCAGCTATCAGCAGGAGCTCTTGAAGCTCACTGGTGGATGGAAGCCGTCTGCATTGTTGGATGATCTTTTTCTTGTATGTGGTCGGCCACTTTTCCAGAAGCTTGCCCGATACACCTTCTCCAAACATCAGAACGAAATCCTGTTCAACCTGTAGAGGGGTGATTGGGGGACAATTTCAGGATTTCACAGCCAACCAAAGTTAGTGGGTGCTAGTTGAGGTACAATACATCTACAGTCTATCATTCAAGTGTCACAAAATGGTCAAAATAATGGCAGATAATTACCACAGGCCGAAACGTTGTGTTCAAGTATATTAAAACTTGGGAACACTACAGACGGTGTGCAGACTTTTTTTCCACAACATTACAGATCTATTTTGAGTCTAGCACCCGTGACTATACACTTGGGATGTGCGTGAGTCTTTTCTACTAACTATAGATAATTACCAAGCCCTTGACGTCTTGGAAACGTGGAAAGTCAGACAGTATGTTGCTTGACTGCTGGGGGTCGAGGACCTTGTTGTGCCTATAGTCAAATGTCAGTTTCATCTTGTTCTTCACTGTGTCCTCATCAGCTGAATGTTTCATTAGTGAGATCGCTTCCTTGCACTCCTCTTCGCTCAGGGCAGTCTCTGCAACAACATGGGAATCTCGTCTGGCAGTTGGTCCTCCTCCACAAGATGGTTCTCCACAGGATTCTACAGAATATGGGGAAAAACACAAAAAAAAAGAATCTACCAAAGGCCTGATTGATGGAGTTCTGCAGGTACACAGTCATGGCCGTAGCCAGCTATGAGGCCACCGAGGTCAAACTCCCCAACCAAACAAGCACACCATTGATTTAATTGACATATAAATCACACATAAAGATCTAACTATTACTCCTCTCTGAGCATGAATATAAAACAGGTGATCTATTTACTGTGTAAACCTTATGCAATATTCATCATGGATATTTGGATACTTGAAATCTGTATGAACTGAGTAGTTAGTATCAAATGAAATAAGATGGAACAGCTCCATGCATTAATTGCGCATATTTGCTCATTACCAGTATGGTATTGTTTAAATTGTACAGCTTTTTGTGTCTCTGTCTTTGTCTGTCCTTATTTTGTGTACTTTCAGTGAGCCAAGAAGTGGAGAAATATATTAATACTTCAGTAAAATTATTTTTTTTACCAACAACAGGTGACTTTATTATAGATAATGCATTTTGAATGAATAGGTTGGGTTGTATAACTCATTTTGGTATGCATTTAGCCCATTCACCAAATTATAAATGCATAAGAGACCACAGGGCTTTGGTGCACTCTTTAGGCCACTCACCTGTAAGTGCCCCCACGTCCTGTAAATTACTTTGTGAGTGACTGACCTTAAGTTGATCTCTAGATAATAAAGTTTGTATAAAAAAAAAATTACCTCCCTACTTTCTAAACCCTGGCTACGGCCCTGTATACAGTAATCAATAATGCTGCTTGTTTTGTTAATCAACTCGTTGTACTCAAGATATGCATTATTAGTGTTACCTCCAAATGATGATCGTTTGTCTTTAGCAGCGGTTCTCTGAATAGTTTTAATCCTCCAGGCCAAGTATCCACTGCCACTCTGGCCATCATAATAATGCTCCTTGGAGGGTGGAATAAAAACAGACACTTCACATTTAAAAGTGAAAAACAGCATGCTCTGGTAGGATTAAAAATGTATCAATATTGCCACAACCATTACTGTGTGCAACTCACATAGCCATTCTTAGAGTGTGGGTCACTGAGGTAGGGGAATAAGGTCACGATCCCTCTGGCATACTTTTCCTTCAGATGTCTGGGTGGTGAAGTACTGGAAGATTAAGATTAAAGAAGAATGTATTTCTCAGTCATATTCCCTGGATTTCATTTAGATTTCAAATTAATCGGAAAGCTAGATTGAGAACAAACTAAAAACAAGGAGCTAATTACCCATTCTTCTCTGTCAAGTCAGCTGCCAATAGGTTCACCATTTTCCTTCTGTTGTCATCGTGCAAGGACTTGGTTCGATTGTATTCATTTATTATGCGTTCTCCACCAGATTTCTCACGAAGAATGGATTCCACCAACTTGAAGCACAAAAGCACATGCACAAAAAACAATTCAGTGTTAGGAATATACTGTAGACTGCAATTCAAAGTTAAGGTAAAGGATAAGTATCCTTAATATCAGTTTTAACCCTATCTGAGGTCTGTCTAGCATGCTTCTGACTCGTGGAGATGATAATTTGAGAGATCCATCCAATCTCAAGTGAGCTACAATATTCTTACAGGCACGCGACCAGTACAATGGAAAAGATGGGGGCATAACATTGACAGTAAAAAACATGCATTTCTGAGTTGTGAATCACAGGGTGATGCATACATATTACATGTGTGTCAACTCTTACTTGCTTGGCCTCTGTATCCAGCCTATGGCGTTTTCGTGAAGGGTCCTCTGAAATGATGACAGTATCCTGTGATCCTGACGAATCCAGGGATGATGGCTGTGACCCTGACGAATCCAGGGATGATGGTTGGGACCACTCAGATGAGGCTAGCGTGGAGACAGACTGCTCAGATGAGGCTAGCGTGGAGACAGGATAAATAAATAAAAATATTATACACAGTTTCCTCATAAAGATGTCCCTTATCTAATCGAATGTAAGCTTCACATGACAAATAACTTATTCATTAAATATATATTACAAATGTAATCAAACCTGTGTCATATTTGATGATTAGCACCCCAGTGGATGCATCTCTTGCTACCTCCTCAAAAACATCGTCATCCAATTCGGTCCCCGAACTGTCAAAAACTTTCACACCTTCCGTTACAGCTGGGACACCAAACTTTGCAAATGCTAGAAACGGGCACAAAAGCATAAACAGAAATGTCATTGGATGTATCCAGTGATTTCTAAATCTACTCACTAAATATTCACTTAATCTTGAATAATTGCTGTCTGCAATACAATAGATGAAGCCACAGATCCACCCAGTGGATAACCATTGAGTATCACATTGAGGACAATTTCCCAATGATCCCAATTTCTTACCTGCACTCAGAAACTCGATCAGATTTATTTCTGTAATCCGAACAAACTTTTGGACATCTCCCAGTTGGACTTTCAACAGCATGCTTGCAGCAAGCCTGCAAGAGAGTTACCAACGAGTGGGCAACTTGAACACAGGGAAGTGTGGGAAATTAGTGTCAGGCTGGAATATTCAGTGACTTTGTACTTATTATTTACCTTATTGGGGACATTGATCTAAGTTAAGTTATTATTAAATGTTTTACTTAGATCAATGTCCCCAATAAGGTAAATAATAAGTACAAAGTCACTGAATATTCAAGCCTGACACTAATTTCCCACAGATGCAAACAGACAAAAAAAGGAGAGCTATATAACCCAGGGTTTTTTCCTTGCATTTTCCCTGTGTTTCTTCCATTAAACTCAATCAACCATATTGTATGCATTCTAATGCACTCACTCTCATAACACACCATTTCACAGTACAGATTACTTATATCATTCAAGGGTATTTCCCCGCATTAACATTAGCAAGACACATTTGAAAAAACTCACGAAGGGTATAGGCTGGCTCACGTTCAAGGCCTCCCTCAACGTGAAATGGCGCACGTGCAGTCTTCTTGGCTGTCGCCGAAATCTGTGGACTTAACAAAATAATAACATTGGTCAAATGCCAAATAACTGTTACTTGATTTCATACTGTAGGACACATTTACCTCAGAACATGGCATGCAAATGTTTGTTACTAAGCCAATGTTAGCAGCTTGGTAACAGGGCCTTCCTTGCATTTTCCCTGTGTTTCTTCCATTAAACTCAATCAACCATATTGTATGCATTCTAATGCACTCACTCTCATAACACACCATTTCATAGTACAGATTACTTATATCATTCAAGGGTATTTCCCCGCATTAACATTAGCTAGCAAGACACATTTGAAAAAACTCACGAAGGGCTGGCTCACGTTCAAGGCCTCACTCAATGTGAAATGGCGCACGTGCGTGCACTCTTCTTGGCTGTCGCCGAAATCTGTGGACTTAACAAAATAATAATGTTGGTCAAATGCCAAATAACTGTTAATTGATTTCATACTGTACACACATTTACCTCAGAACATGGCGTGCAAATGTTTGTTAAGCCAATGTATCGCCCTGTGTTTCTTCCAATAAACTCAATCAACCATATTGTATGCATTCTAATGCACTCACTCTCATAACACACCATTTCATAGTACAGATTACTTATATCATTCAAGGGTATTTCCCCGCATTAACATTAGCTAGCAAGACACATTTGAAAAAACTCACGAAGGGCTGGCTCACGTTCAAGGCCTCACTCAATGTGAAATGGCGCACGTGCGTGCACTCTTCTTGGCTGTCGCCGAAATCTGTGGACTTAACAAAATAATAATGTTGGTCAAATGCCAAATAACTGTTAATTGATTTCATACTGTACACACATTTACCTCAGAACATGGCGTGCAAATGTTTGTTAAGCCAATGTATCGCCCTGTGTTTCTTCCAATAAACTCAATCAACCATATTGTATGCATTCTAATGCACTCACTCTCATAACACACCATTTCATAGTACAGATTACTTATATCATTCAAGGGTATTTCCCCGCATTAACATTAGCTAGCAAGACACATTTGAAAAAACTCACGAAGGGCTGGCTCACGTTCAAGGCCTCACTCAATGTGAAATGGCGCACGTGCGTGCACTCTTCTTGGCTGTCGCCGAAATCTGTGGACTTAACAAAATAATAATGTTGGTCAAATGCCAAATAACTGTTAATTGATTTCATACTGTACACACATTTACCTCAGAACATGGCGTGCAAATGTTTGTTAAGCCAATGTATCGCCCTGTGTTTCTTCCAATAAACTCAATCAACCATATTGTATGCATTCTAATGCACTCACTCTCATAACACACCATTTCATAGTACAGATTACTTATATCATTCAAGGGTATTTCCCCGCATTAACATTAGCTAGCAAGACACATTTGAAAAAACTCACTAAGGGCTGGCTCACGTTCAAGGCCTCACTCAATGTGAAATGGCGCACGTGCGTGCACTCTTCTTGGCTGTCGCCGAAATCTGTGGACTTAACAAAATAATAATGTTGGTCAAATGCCAAATAACTGTTAATTGATTTCATACTGTACACACATTTACCTCAGAACATGGCGTGCAAATGTTTGTTACTATAAGCCAATGTATCGCCATGTGTTTTTATCGATCTTTTTTTCCAAACGATACAATTCACAATCACCCCTCCACATTGTATTTAACAACATTAACATTACCTCTTGCAAGTTGCTGGAAGCCAATAGCTACCGAATTAATTAATTAATATGTGATTAGGAGAAACTTACCTGCCGAGTTACCTCTGCCGCGACGTGAAGAAAATGGCGTGTCTTGGACGTTCTTCAAGAGAAGGAGATGGGCGGAGCTTCCCAGAGTAGTGATGACACCAGCCAATTAACTACGAAATATTTCACCAACACTGTCTGCATTTTACTCAAACTGTTGTTGTAATAACTCTGAAAGAGTCAATGTACTTTGACACTGCATATTTGACACTGCGAATTTTACTGTGTAGACCTAGTAAAATCTTCTGAATGAATTCAAAAGTGTTGGTAAGTCCCTTGGGGTAGCTGAGGTGTAGTGCATAGATTAGTCCAAACATTACCAGGAAGGAATCACCAATCAGAGATTGTCACAGGCTGGTAGTGAACTGGACTTGTGTCATGCATGGTCACTGATGACAGTAAGGAGGGCCACTGCAACACCCTGAAGCTCTGGCTCATCAGGCGTGTCCTGAAGGAATGAAAGAGACATAATAATCACAAATAAATCCATGGTTTCTACAAAGTGCAGCACAAAGCTAAGTATATGGAGTTTTGTTTGTAAGTTGTTTATATTTTAGTTAGAACAATTTTTTTGGTGAGAAGGTTATTTTTATTTAACCAGGTTAGTCCCGTCGAGATCAAATATCTCTTTCACAAGGGAGACCTGGAAGGAAGGAAGACTGATACTTAGCATTTTGATTAACTGTTCACTTAATATACAGTTGTACTGTAAATTATTTTCACTCGGACTCACTGTGCAGGTTTTGAAAAATCCAGCGACTTCCTCATGCAGATACACAGGCAGGGCATGGAGAACAGTGGTACGCCTGGTGTGAACATCATGGATTTCCTATTAAGATGTAAGATTAAGAAGAAGAAAAATAATTGTATTATATGGAAATGTTTACTGAACAAAGCGGATTTTAAACAGTCCAATCAGATATGTCCACAAATAACATGTTCACATCTTTAATGCAATCAGAAAAATGGCAAACACAATGGTGGACTAATTGTAAAATTCAAAAGCTCATTTGAATCATTGAACCTGTTCAATGTTACAGAGGTTCGACCTATGACATGTATAATAATCTATTCACCTGTTCATCGTGGATTTTTTAAATGTGAGCCAAAGCATCTGCTGTGTTCCCAGTTTTGGGCGCCTTCTGTCTGAATAACGTCATCAGTCGAGGAAGATGGCGGTCAAGCTTAGCGTAGAATGTGTTGGGCAGGTTCTGGTTGGTAATCAGCTGGAACTCTGCATACACCTATATTTAAAAACAGCAGGACAATATAGTATATCAACATCAATTAGTCACTTCAACTTGGTGGATCTCTTACTTTGTTTGGTTTGGGCTTCAGAGCATGACGGCGGGATTTCTGGTCAACCATGTCATTACATGCTTTGCGGAATCGGTCGCTGATGACTAGCTCGCGGGGGCGCACAGAACACACACGCAGATGCGCCGCTAGAGTATATAAACCAGGCTTAGGAATCACAAGTTTCACTTTAAAACACACAGAATGTGCCAAATGTTAACACAGGAAAGAGAGAGCTGATCTACATTACCTCAGACTCCATTTTGAGAGCAGGCCAGAGGTCCATGAGCTCTTTCACTGGTGGGCTGGACTTCACTATGGTCTGTCGGCGCAGGGCAAATGTGGTCTGCATCAGCTTGACAAGAGACCTAAAGCACGACATCTTAGAAAAGCTTGCATCTACAATGTATGCTTTCAAGGCTTATCTAAGTGATGAAGAGATAGCAGTGGCTTCTGCGGCTCTTGTCGCCAAACATCCCTGCTTGAAGGAAGCAGGATCTGAGACCGGCTGCAATGGATGGAAGAACAGCATCAAATTCAAGATGGGCAATTTCAGGAACAAGCTGAGACGGGCAGGATGTGAGGAGGTCACTGTAAATGCTGGAAGAAGAGGTAGAAGCAATCCTGATGGCGAACCTTCACATTCCAACATTAAAAGACCCAAGCGAGCAGAAGTAAACTTCCTACCCAACTATCCCCAAGGAGAGGATTCCTTGAGGCTTGAGCAGTTGAGGCAGACAATTGCTGAAGAAGTCAAGAAGACTGAGAAGAACCTGCCCCTCATTAGAAAGAAGGTGTCTCTTGTTCTTCTCAAATTCGTTGTTTCCGTCTCTAAGTTTCAGCTCAACATCGAATGCAAATGTAGGAACTGGAAAAGGACCTGGAGGCCATCTGCTTAGACGTTCTGGAGATGACATATCTGAAAGTATATCAGTAGATGCGAGAGAGCTGGAGTCGAGCGAAAGTGAAATGTGCACAACAGCTTTTTGTGGCAATTCCGTAATGTCATCAAGGGAAGTAAGTTTCCCATCAAAGTCTGGATCTTCATACAGCAAACTGAAGTCAAGGTCTATTTCCAACTGTTCTTTTATAATCTTGACCAGTGCATCAACAGAGGCGGGTCGTGAACTGAGTTTTAATTTTCTAGCCCGGTCTGTCTCAACAACACGAAGGATCATGGGTTGTGGGGAGGCAGCTGCCATTGTGCTATGGAAACTTGAATGAATCGCTTGGGAGTCAGCAGCAGCAGCAGACCATCGATCTTGTATGCTGAGTGGGACTGTATCGTTGTGACCAGACTGCAGGTAGATGGACAGTGGACAGATGTGGTCCGGTCGACAGACAGCAGCTCAAGGACCTAAGGAGTAGTCATAAACACAACACAGAAAGCGTCATTATTAACATATACAGAATATGAACTTATACAGAATATAAACTGGTCAATTACACAACAAGTGAATAAAGACACAATAATCGATTAATAAAATAACTATTCACCTTCCGTTTCACTTGAATGAATCGCTTGGGAGTCAGCAGCAGCAGCAGACCATCGATCATATATGCTGAGAGTGGGACTGTATCATTGAGACCAGACTGTAGGTAGATGGACATATGTGGTTGTGTGGTTGACAGCTCATAGGACCTAAGATGTTCTATATACCAGGAGTCATAGTCTCGACACAGAAAAGAAACCTCGTTATTCACAAGGTAGATCTGTTCTATTTGGCTAAATGTAGACAGTCCACCACTGACTCTGACGGAGAGAAACATTCCACAGACATAGTCTGTGCCATCAATGGTTACCTTTGATGTCTGGTAGATTGTGTCACTAACTGTGTGTCCTCTAATGTGTACCTGAGCTACTGCTGGTAGAGATGAAACCAGAACAGAGTCAACCCTGGATGCCTGGGTTTTTGGCTTGAAATATGATGGTGAAGCAAGATGATATGCCATCATGTGTTGGTGTCTGATTGCCATCGTCTTCAAGATATTTTTGAAGTTTTGAGTGTCATGCACCACTCTTTTGAAAAAGCGGTGCTTGGCCTCAAATCGCATGGTCCAAACATGCAGCAGGGGTTAGTAGAGTTAGTAGGGACAGTAGGGTTAGTAGGGTTAGGGTTAGTAGGGTTAGTAGGGACAGTAGGGTTAGTAGGGTTAGTAGGGACAGTAGGGTTAGTAGGGACAGTAGGGTTAGTAGGGTTAGTAGGGACAGTAGGGACAGTAGGGTTAGTAGGGTTAGTATGGACAGTAGGGACAGTAGGGTTAGCTGTGTTTGAGACATGGAGGATAGCCTGCATCTTTAGGAACAAGGAAGATAGGTTCATTTTAAGTTGATTTCTTAGATTGTCAGTGTCACATTGATCATCATCATCCACCACTTCTATGCTCTGGCCTGGACATTCTTCATGCAAATCACTAGTGACCTCAGAAATCCTGTCTTGGGGATCCTCAACAACGACAGCTTTTAAGTCTGATGCAAGACTTAATTGGTGTACTCTGTTTTTATGGCAATTGAATGAAGAGTAAACATTTGTGCTATAGCTACAATCCTTATATGGGCATGTCACTGTTTCATTATTTTTTAAATGCTTTCTGAGATGACTTAAGAAAATTGATTCAGAAAAGGGTTCCCGAAATGCGCACAAAGGGCATTTTATTACCACAGGGCTCAGACTCTGTTCTGGTCTACTGCTAAGTTGTGCAGTATGATATCTTGACAAATGAGTACTTAATGCATTTAGCGTTTTAAATTTACAGATACAATCAGTATGGAGGCATGGAAGAGGACTGACTCTGGAAAAGTGGCTGTGTTGCAGTCTGTAGTGTTTAAATAACTGTATTCTAGAAGTCAAAGAAG